>NC_084757.1:11494799-11507299 GCF_033978785.1 Entelurus aequoreus | reverse complement strand
TTGGTTCTTTTTCCAACCAATATTTTACAACACAAATAGAACGTTGAAACAACATGCTTTTGACAATGTTGGGTTCTGATGTGAATTTGACCATTGAATTTTGGTCATTTCCCAACACATGCAACGTTGAAAGAACATGCTTTTTGACAACGTTTAATCAATGTTGGGTTCTGACGTTAATTTGACCATTGAAATTTGGTCATTTCCCAACCAATATTCTACAACACAAATACAACATTGAAACAACATTCTTTTTGACGACGTTTAATCAATGTTGGGTTCTGACATAGATTTGACCATTGAATTTTGGTCACTTCCCAACCAATACAAGGTTGAAACAACATGCTTTTTGACGACGTTTAATCAATGTTGGGTTCTGACGTTGATTTGACCGTTGAAATTTGGTAATTTCCGAACCAATGCAACGTTGAAACAACATGCTTTTTTACAACATTTAATCAATGTTGGGTTCTGACGTTAATTTGATCATTGAAATTTGGTCATTTCCCAACCAATATTTTACAACACAAATACAACGTTGAAACAACATGCTTTTTGACAACGTTTAATCAATGTTGGATTCTGGCTTTGAATTTTGGTCATTTCCCAACCAATATTCTACAACACAAATACAACGTTGAAACAACATGCTTTTTGACGATGTTTAATCAATGTTGGGTTCTGACGTTGATTTGACCATTGAAATTTGGTAATTTCCCAACTCTACAACACAAATACAACGTTGAAACAACATGTTTTTTGACAAAGTTTATTCAATGTTGGGTTCTGACATTGATTTGACCGTTGAATTTTGGTCATTTCCCAACCAATACAACGTTGAAACAACATGCTTTTTGACGACGTTTTATCAATGTTGGGTTCTGACGTTAATTTGACCATTGAAATTTGGTTCTTTTTCCAACCAATATTTTACAACACAAATAGAACGTTGAAACAACATGCTTTTGACAATGTTGGGTTCTGATGTGAATTTGACCATTGAATTTTGGTCATTTCCCAACACATGCAACGTTGAAAGAACATGCTTTTTGACAACGTTTAATCAATGTTGGGTTCTGACGTTAATTTGACCATTGAAATTTGGTCATTTCCCAACCAATATTCTACAACACAAATACAACATTGAAACAACATTCTTTTTGACGACGTTTAATCAATGTTGGGTTCTGACATAGATTTGACCATTGAATTTTGGTCACTTCCCAACCAATACAAGGTTGAAACAACATGCTTTTTGACGACGTTTAATCAATGTTGGGTTCTGACGTTGATTTGACCGTTGAAATTTGGTAATTTCCGAACCAATGCAACGTTGAAACAACATGCTTTTTTACAACATTTAATCAATGTTGGGTTCTGACGTTAATTTGATCATTGAAATATGGTCATTTCCCAACCAATATTTTACAACACAAATACAACGTTGAAACAACATGCTTTTTGACAACGTTTAATCAATGTTGGATTCTGGCTTTGAATTTTGGTCATTTCCCAACCAATATTCTACAACACAAATACAACGTTGAAACAACATGCTTTTTGACGATGTTTAATCAATGTTGGGTTCTGACATTGATTTGACCATTGAATTTTGGTAATTTCCCAACTCTACAACACAAATACAACGTTGAAGCAACATGCTTTTTGACGACGTTTATTCAATGTTGGGTTCTGACATTGATTTGACCGTTGAATTTTGGTCATTTCCCAACCAATACAACGTTGAAACAACATGCTTTTTGACGACGTTTAATCAATGTTGGGTTCTGACGTTGATTTGACCGTTGAAATTTGGTAATTTCCCAACCAATACAACGTTGAAACAACATGCTTTTTTACAACATTTAATCAATGTTGGGTTCTGACGTTAATTTGACCATTGAAATTTGGTTCTTTTTCCAACCAATATTTTACAACACAAATAGAACGTTGAAACAACATGCTTTTGACAATGTTGGGTTCTGATGTGAATTTGACCATTGAATTTTGGTCATTTCCCAACACATGCAACGTTGAAAGAACATGCTTTTTGACAACGTTTAATCAATGTTGGGTTCTGACGTTAATTTGACCATTGAAATTTGGTCATTTCCCAACCAATATTCTACAACACAAATACAACATTGAAACAACATTCTTTTTGACGACGTTTAATCAATGTTGGGTTCTGACATAGATTTGACCATTGAATTTTGGTCACTTCCCAACCAATACAAGGTTGAAACAACATGCTTTTTGACGACGTTTAATCAATGTTGGGTTCTGACGTTGATTTGACCGTTGAAATTTGGTAATTTCCGAACCAATGCAACGTTGAAACAACATGCTTTTTTACAACATTTAATCAATGTTGGGTTCTGACGTTAATTTGATCATTGAAATTTGGTCATTTCCCAACCAATATTTTACAACACAAATACAACGTTGAAACAACATGCTTTTTGACAACGTTTAATCAATGTTGGATTCTGGCTTTGAATTTTGGTCATTTCCCAACCAATATTCTACAACACAAATACAACGTTGAAACAACATGCTTTTTGACGATGTTTAATCAATGTTGGGTTCTGACGTTGATTTGACCATTGAAATTTGGTAATTTCCCAACTCTACAACACAAATACAACATTGAAACAACATGCTTTTTGACGAAGTTTATTCAATGTTGGGTTCTGACATTGATTTGACCGTTGAATTTTGGTCATTTCCCAACCAATACAACGTTGAAACAACATGCTTTTTGACGACGTTTAATCAATGTTGGGTTCTGACGTTGATTTGACCGTTGAAATTTGGTAATTTCCCAACCAATACAACGTTGAAACAACATGCTTTTTTTACAACATTTAATCAATGTTGGGTTCTGACGTTAATTTGACCATTGAAATTTGGTTCTTTTTCCAACCAATATTTTACAACACAAATAGAACGTTGAAACAACATGCTTTTGACAATGTTGGGTTCTGATGTGAATTTGACCATTGAATTTTGGTCATTTCCCAACACATGCAACGTTGAAAGAACATGCTTTTTGACAAGGTTTAATCAATGTTGGGTTCTGACGTTAATTTGACCATTGAAATTTGGTCATTTCCCAACCAATATTCTACAACACAAATACAACATTGAAACAACATGCTTTTTGACGACGTTTAATCAATGTTGGGTTCTGACATAGATTTGACCATTGAATTTTGGTCACTTCCCAACCAATACAAGGTTGAAACAACATGCTTTTTGACGACGTTTAATCAATGTGGGGTTCTGACGTTGATTTGACCGTTGAAATTTGGTTCTTTTTCCAACCAATATTTTACAACACAAATAGAACGTTGAAACAACATGCTTTTGACAATGTTGGGTTCTGATGTGAATTTGACCATTGAATTTTGGTCATTTCCCAACCAATACAACGTTGAAACAACATGCTTTTTTACAATATTTAATCAATGTTGGGTTCTGACGTTAATTTGACCATTGAAATTTGGTTCTTTTTCCAACCAATATTTTACAACACAAATAGAACGTTGAAACAACATGCTTTTGACAATGTTGGGTTCTGATGTGAATTTGACCATTGAATTTTGGTCATTTCCCAACACATGCAACGTTGAAAGAACATGCTTTTTGACAACGTTTAATCAATGTTGGGTTCTGACGTTAATTTGACCATTGAAATTTGGTCATTTCCCAACCAATATTCTACAACACAAATACAACATTGAAACAACATTCTTTTTGACGACGTTTAATCAATGTTGGGTTCTGACATAGATTTGACCATTGAATTTTGGTCACTTCCCAACCAATACAAGGTTGAAACAACATGCTTTTTGACGACGTTTAATCAATGTTGGGTTCTGACGTTGATTTGACCGTTGAAATTTGGTTCTTTTTCCAACCAATATTTTACAACACAAATAGAACGTTGAAACAACATGCTTTTTGACAATGTTTATTCAATGTTGGGTTCTGATGTGAATTTGACCATTGAATTTTGATCATTTCCCAACACATACAACGTTGAAACAACATGCTTTTTGACAACGTTTAATCAATTTTGGGTTGTGACGTTAATTTGACCATTGAAATTTGGCCATTTCCCAACAAAAATTTTACAACACAAATAGAACGTTGAAACAACATGCTTTTTGACGATGTTTTGGGAACTGAGGAGACCAATTTTTGAAGCTTTTCAGGTGGAATTCTTTCCCATTCTTGCTTGATGTACACCAGACCTGGGCAAATTAAGGCCCGGGGGCCACATGCGGCCCGTTAAGCTTTTCAATCTGACCCGCCGGACATTCCCAAATATTTTTTTTTAGATCTTTCAGATGGAAAGTGTAGCTGCCATTATGATGTGCAGTGATGTTTTCTAATTACCGGGAGTTTTGAACTATACTAAGTATTTCAATGGTTGGAATCTGCGCTTTTGCATGATATACTAGCTACTATGGTAATCTAATTAGTTACTATGGTAGATTGGTAATCTAAGTCACAGCAGCTTAGACGAGGCACCAAGCAGTGTGGGTGGGGAGCGTTTCCACAGAGTGTCAGTCTAAAATGCAGGGACAGACGCGGAAGGAGATTTTTACAACAAAGTTCTAAAGCTTAGTGATGTATCAGATTGTAGGTTGGGTTTTTTTTACCTTTCGCGTTCATATTTCACTGTGTTTGTTGCATTTTTGTTGCGTTTCGCTTAATTGTAAAAATATGTGGATGGAGAGGGGGTGTGACGTTCATATGTTGTCAATATTCAGTGTTTTATCCTTCATAGTTAATATTGTAAATCCCACATTCTTTATTTTCATGTACATTCTGGGTGTCTCATTCTGTAAAAAAATGTAACTTTAATGAAGTGGCGGGCCTTCATTTTGACACCTTTACATGGTCAACCACTTTTGTGGACATGAAATGTGAGGCCCTAAGGCAGGGATATTCAACTAAATGGTTTTGGGGGGGCCACATTTCGATCAAGGGTCCGTAATTTATTATTTATAAATTATTATAAACTATTTATTACAACTTTATTAAAACTAAAATGTATTAAAATTATATAAACTATTTATTTATTTATATATATTTATATATATTTATTTAGTTTATATATATATTTATTTATTTATTTATTTATGTATTTATTTATGTATTTATTTATATATGCACCTTATTGCTTTTTTATCCTGCACTACCATGAGTTTATGTAACGAAATTTCGTTCTTATCTGTGCTGTAAAGTTCAAATTTGAATGACAATAAAAAGGGAGTCTAAGTCTAAGTTTAAGTCTAAATATCATGGCTTAAGTGCAAAACCGGCGGCGTTTCTGGGTGCTGTTGATAAATGTATTTTGCTTTGCGTAGGAGAGTTTTAACTTGCATGTACAGATGTAGCAACAAACTGTAGACACTGACAGTGGTTTTCTGAAGTGTTCTTGGGCCCATGTGGTGATATCCTTTACACACTGATGTCCCTTTTTCATGTAGTACCGCTTGAGGGATTGAAGGTCACGGGCATGCTGATTACGTGCAGAGATTTCTCCAGATTCTCTGAACCTTTTGATGATATTACGGACCGTAGATGGTGAAATCCCTAAATTCCTTGCAATAGCTGGTTCTTAAACCGTTGGACAATTTGCTCACGCATTTGTTGACAAAGCGGTGACCCTCGCCCCGTCCTTGTTTGTGAATGACTGAGCATTCCATAGAAGCTGCTTTTTTACCCAATCATGGCACCCACCTGTTCCCAATTAGCCTGTTCACCTGTGATGAGCATTCCTCAACTTTCTCAGTCTTTTTTGCCACTTGTGCCAGCTTTTTCGAAACACGTTGCAGGCATCAAATTCCAAATGAGCTAATATTTGCAAAAAATAACAAAGTTTTCCAGTTCGAACGTTAAATATCTTGTCTTTGCAGTCTATTCAATTGAATATAAGTTGAAAAGGATTTGCAAATCATTGTATTCTGTTTTTATTTACCATTTACACAACGTGACAACTTCACTGCTTTTGGGTTTTGTATTTGAACCAACGTCCGTAGTCGTAAAATCCTTCATTGTTCTCCTCTCTGGCCAAAGTGCTTATGTCAACAAGTGCCTATCAGTCTGTCAGTTGCTTACAGTTACAATCTGCCAGAAGTCCTCCACAGTCAAAACGTAGCATGGTGACATTTTCCTGTGACGCGGGGGCGTCTCGGAGCAACGTCGGAATTTAAAGTGCGTGGCAGCTGTCAGGTCCTAAAGACGTTACTCGGGTTGCGAGCACACCACAGATGTTTCTCCATTCACATTAATGTATCCATCTTTGTTTTTTAATCAACCCAAAGTGACTGTTCTTTTTGTGTCGTCACCAAATCCCTTACAGTAGAACCACGTTGTGGAACACACCTGGGAACGTACATTGAGGTATTCGGCCAAACTTTCCCGTGGGATTTTGACACAGTCCCAGCAGGAACAAGACATTGAAACAACGTTGAGAACTTGTTGAATTAGGTCCTGACGTTGAGCAACTCAAACTTAACGTTGAAACAACATGCTTTTTGACGACGTTTATTCAATGTTGGGTTCTGACGTTGATTTGACCATTGAAATTTGGTCCTTTTTCCAACCAATATTTTACAACACAAATACAATGTTGAAACAACATGCTTTTTGACGACGTTTAATCAATGTTGGGTTCTAACGTTGATCTGACCGTTGAATTTTGGTCATTTTCCAACCAATGCAACATTGAAACAACATGCTTTTTGACGATGTTTAATCTATGTTGGGTTCTGACGTTGATTAGACCGTTTAATTTTGGTCATTTCCCAAGCAATACAACATTGAAACAACATGCTTTTTGACGACGTTTAATTAATTTTGGGTTTTGACGTTGATTTGACCATTGAAATTTGGTCCTTTTTCCAACCAATATTTTACAACACAAATACAACGTTGAAACAACATGCTTTTTGACGACATTTAATCAATGTTGGGTTTTGACGTTGATTTGACCGTTGAAATTTTGTCATTTCCCAACCAATGCAACGTTGAAACAACATGCTTTTTTACAACATTTAATCAATGTTGGGTTCTAACGTTGATTTGACCGTTGAATTTTGGTCATTTCCCAACCAATACAACATTAAAACAACATGCTTTTTGACGATGTTTAATCAAAGTTGGGTTCTAACGTTGATCTGACCGTTGAATTTTGGTCATTTCCCAACCAATACAACATTGAAACAACATGCTTTTTGACGATGTTTAATCAATGTTGGGTTCTAACGTTGATCTGACCGTTGAATTTTGGTCATTTCCCAACCAATGCAACATTGAAACAACATGCTTTTTGACGATGTTTAATCTATGTTGGGTTCTGACGTTGATTTGACCGTTTAATTTTGGTCATTTCCCAAGCAATACAACATTGAAACAACATGCTTTTTGACGACGTTTAATTAATGTTGGGTTTTGACGTTGATTTGACCATTGAAATGTGGTCTTTTCCCAACCAATGCAACGTTGAAACAACATGCTTTTTGACAACATTTAGTCAATGTTGGGTTCTAACGTTGATTTGACCATAGAAATTTGGTCCTTTTTCCAACCAATATTTTACAACACAAATACAACGTTGAAACAACATGCTTTTTGACGACATTTAATCAATGTTGGGTTTTGACGTTGATTTGACCGTTGAAATTTTGTCATTTCCCAACCAATGCAACGTTGAAACAACATGCTTTTTTACAACATTTAATCAATGTTGGGTTCTGACGTTGATTTGACCATTGAAATTTGGTTCTTTTTCCAACCAATATTTTACAACACAAATACAACGTTGAAACAACATGCTTTTTGACAATGTTTATTCAATGTTGGGTTCTGATGTGAATTTGACCATTGAATTTTGGTCATTTCCCAACACATACAACATTGAAACAACATGCTTTTTGACAACGTTTAATCAATGTTGGGTTCTGACGTTAATTTGACCATTGAATTTTAGTCATTTTCCAACCAATATTCTACAACACAAATACAACGTTGAAACAACATGCTTTTTGACGACGTTTAATCAATGTTGGGTTCTGACATTGATTTGACCATTGAATTTTGGTAATTTCCCAACCAATACAACATTGAAACTACATGCTTTTTGACGATGTTTAATCAATGTTGGGTTCTGGCATTGATTTGATCATTGAATTTTGGTAATTTCCCAACCAATACAACGTTGAAACAACATGCTTTTTGACAACGTTTAATCAATGTTGGGTTCTGACGTTGATTTGACCATTGAAATTTGGTTCTTTTTCCAACCAATATTTTACAACACAAATAGAACGATGAAACAACATGCTTTTTGACAATGTTTATTCAATGTTGGGTTCTGATGTGAATTTGACCATTGAATTTTGGTCATTTCCCAACACATACAACGTTGAAACAACATGCTTTTTGACAACATTTAATCAATGTTGGGTTCTGACGTTAATTTGACCATTGAATTTTAGTCATTTTCCAACCAATATTCTACAACACAAATACAACGTTGAAACAACATGCTTTTTGACGACGTTTAATCAATGTTGGGTTCTGACATTGATTTGACCGTTGAATTTTGGTCATTTTCCAACCAATGCAACATTGAAACAACATGCTTTTTGACGATGTTTAATCTATGTTGGGTTCTGACGTTGATTTGACCGTTTAATTTTGGTCATTTCCCAAGCAATACAACATTGAAACTACATGCTTTTTGACGACGTTTAATCAATGTTGGGTTTTGACGTTGATTTGACCATTGAAATGTGGTCTTTTCCCAACCAATGCAACGTTGAAACAACATGCTTTTTGACAACATTTAGTCAATGTTGGGTTCTAACGTTGATTTGACCATAGAAATTTGGTCCTTTTTCCAACCAATATTTTACAACACAAATACAACGTTGAAACAACATGCTTTTTGACGACATTTAATCAATGTTGGGTTTTGACGTTGATTTGACCGTTGAAATGTTGTCATTTCCCAACCAATGCAACGTTGAAACAACATGCTTTTTGACAACATTTAGTCAATGTTGGGTTCTAACGTTGATTTGACCATAGAAATGTGGTCTTTTTTCCAACCAATATTTTACAACACAAATACAACGTTGAAACAACATGCTTTTTGACGACATTTAATCAATGTTGGGTTCTGATATTGATTTGACCATTGAATTTTGGTCATTTCCCAACCAATACAACATTGAAACAACATGCTTTTTGACAATGTTTAATCTATGTTGGGTTCTGACGTTGATCTGACCGTTGAATTTTGGTCATTTTCCAACCAATGCAACATTGAAACAACATGCTTTTTGACGATGTTTAATCTATGTTGGGTTCTGACGTTGATTTGACCGTTTAATTTTGGTCATTTCCCAAGCAATACAACATTGAAACAACATGCTTTTTGACGACGTTTAATTAATGTTGGGTTTTGATGTTGATTTGACCATTGAAATTTGGTCTTTTCCCAACCAATGCAACGTTGAAACAACATGCTTTTTGACAGCATTTAGTCAATGTTGGGTTCTGATATTGATTTGACCATTGAATTTTGGTCATTTCCCAACCAATACAACGTTGAAACAACATGCTTTTTGACGACATTTAATCAATGTTGGGTTCTGGTATTGATTTGACCATTGAATTTTGGTCATTTCCCAACCAATACAACGTTGAAACAACATGCTTTTTGACGACATTTAATCAATGTTGGGTTCTGGTATTGATTTGACCATTGAATTTTGGTCATTTCCCAACCAATACAACATTGAAACAACATGCTTTTTGACGATGTTTAATCAATGTTGGGTTCTAACGTTGATTTTACCGTTGAATTTTGGTCATTTCCCAACCAATACAACATTGAAACAACATGCTTTTTGACGATGTTTAATCAATGTTGGGTTCTAACGTTGATCTGACCGTTGAATTTTGGTCATTTTCCAACCAATGCAACATTGAAACAACATGCTTTTTGACGATGTTTAATCTATGTTGGGTTCTGACGTTGATTTGACCGTTTAATTTTGGTCATTTCCCAAGCAATACAACATTGAAACAACATGCTTTTTGACGACGTTTAATTAATGTTGGGTTTTGACGTTGATTTGACCATTGAAATTTGGTCCTTTTTCCAACCAATATTTTACAACACAAATACAACGTTGAAACAACATGCTTTTTGAC
The DNA here is from genome assembly GCF_033978785.1 of Entelurus aequoreus. NCBI lineage: Eukaryota > Metazoa > Chordata > Actinopteri > Syngnathiformes > Syngnathidae > Entelurus > Entelurus aequoreus. The sequence goes on along the minus strand of NC_084757.1, from coordinate 11,497,057 downwards.
GACATTTAATCAATGTTGGGTTCTGATATTGATTTGACCATTGAATTTTGGTCATTTCCCAACCAATACAACATTGAAACAACATGCTTTTTGACGATGTTTAATCAATGTTGGGTTCTAACGTTGATTTGACCGTTGAATTTTGGTCATTTCCCAACCAATACAACATTGAAACAACATGCTTTTTGACGATGTTTAATCAATGTTGGGTTCTAACGTTGATCTGACCGTTGAATTTTGGTCATTTTCCAACCAATGCAACATTGAAACAACATGCTTTTTGACGATGTTTAATCCATGTTGGGTTCTGACGTTGATCTGACCGTTGAATTTTGGTCATTTTCCAACCAATGCAACATTGAAGCAACGTGCTTTTTGACGATGTTTAATCTATGTTGGGTTCTGACGTTGATTTGACCGTTTAATTTTGGTCATTTCCCAAGCAATACAACATTGAAACAACATGCTTTTTGACGATGTTTAATCAATGTTGGGTTCTAACGTTGATTTGACCGTTGAATTTTGGTCATTTCCCAACCAATACAACATTGAAACAACATGCTTTTTGACGATGTTTAATCAATGTTGGGTTCTAACGTTGATTTGACCGTTGAATTTTGGTCATTTCCCAACCAATACAACATTGAAACAACATGCTTTTTGACTATGTTTAATCAATGTTGGGTTCTAACGTTGATTTGACCGTTGAATTTTGGTCATTTCCCAACCAATACAACATTGAAACAACATGCTTTTTGACGATGTTTAATCAATGTTGGGTTCTAACGTTGATCTGACCGTTGAATTTTGGTCATTTTCCAACCAATGCAACATTGAAACAACATGCTTTTTGACGACGTTTAATCTATGTTGGGTTCTGACGTTGATTTGACCGTTTAATTTTGGTCATTTCCCAAGCAATACAACATTGAAACAACATGCTTTTTGACGACGTTTAATCAATGTTGGGTTTTGACGTTGATTTGACCATTGAAATTTGGTCTTTTCCCAACCAATGCAACGTTGAAACAACATGCTTTTTTACAACATTTAATCAATGTTGGGTTCTAACGTTGATTTGACCATAGAAATTTGGTCCTTTTTCCAACCAATATTTTACAACACAAATACAACGTTGAAACAACATGCTTTTTGACGACATTTAATCAATGTTGGGTTTTGACGTTGATTTGACCGTTGAAATTTTGTCATTTCCCAACCAATGCAACGTTGAAACAACATGCTTTTTTACAACATTTAATCAATGTTGGGTTCTGACGTTGATTTGACCATTGAAATTTGGTTCTTTTTCCAACCAATATTTTACAACACAAATAGAACGTTGAAACAACATGCTTTTTGACAATGTTTATTCAATGTTGGGTTCTGATGTGAATTTGACCATTGAATTTTGGTCATTTCCCAACACATACAACGTTGAAACAACATGCTTTTTGACAACGTTTAATCAATGTTGGGTTCTGACGTTAATTTGACCATTGAATTTTGGTCATTTCCCAACCAATATTCTACAACACAAATACAACGTTGAAACAACATGCTTTTTGACGACGTTTAATCAATGTTGGGTTCTGACATTGATTTGACCATTGAATTTTGGTCATTTCCCAACCAATACAACATTGAAACAACATGCTTTTTGACGATGTTTAATCAATGTTGGGTTCTAACGTTGATTTGACCATTGAATTTTGGTCATTTTCCAACCGATACAATGTTGAAACAACATGCTTTTTGACGACATTTAATCAATGTTGGGTTCTGATATTGATTTGACCGTTGAAATTTGGTCATTTCCCAACCATACAACATTGAAACAACATGCTTTTTGACGATGTTTAATCAATGTTGGGTTCTAACGTTGATTTGACCGTTGAATTTTGGTCATTTCCCAACCAATACAACATTGAAACAACATGCTTTTTGACGATGTTTAATCAATGTTGGGTTCTAACGTTGATCTGACCGTTGAATTTTGGTCATTTTCCAACCAATGCAACATTGAAACAACATGCTTTTTGACGACGTTTAATCTATGTTGGGTTCTGACGTTGATTTGACCGTTTAATTTTGGTCATTTCCCAAGCAATACAACATTGAAACAACATGCTTTTTGACGACGTTTAATTAATGTTGGGTTTTGACGTTGATTTGACCATTGAAATTTGGTCTTTTCCCAACCAATGCAACGTTGAAACAACATGCTTTTTTACAACATTTAATCAATGTTGGGTTCT
>NC_084757.1:11477299-11487299 GCF_033978785.1 Entelurus aequoreus | reverse complement strand
CTCTGCATCCCGGGCTCCAGACATACACCAGAACGCAACAATTTAACAGATATTCACTCTTTGTGCACGTCTTTGTGTTTTTGTGTTTCATGCATTTTCCCTGACAAAAATAAAAAACTTTCTATCATGCAGTTGCCTGCCGTCTCTGCATCCCGGGCTCCAGACATACACAAGAACATAATAATTTTATAGTAATTCACTCTTTGTGCACATCTTTGGGTTGTTTTTTTTGTTTGTTTGTTTTTGTTACCTGCATTTCCCCTATAAAAAAAAAAAAAAAGGCTTTCTATAATGCAGTTGCCTGCCGTCTCTGCATCCCGGGCTCCAGACATACACCAGAACGCAACAATTTAACGGATATTCACTCTTTGTGCACGTCTTTGTTTTTTTGTGTTTCATGCATTTTCCCTGACAAAAATAAAAAGCTTCCTGTCATGCAGTTGCCTGCTGTCTCTGCATCCTGGGGTCCAGACATACACAATAACGTAATAATTTTATGGATATTAACTCTTTGTGCACATCTTTGGTTTTTTTTGTGTTACCTGCATTTTCCCTGACAAAAATAAAAAACTTTCTATCATGCAGTTGCCTGCCGTCTCTGCATCCCGGGCTCCAGACATACACAAGAACATAATAATTTTATAGTAATTTACTCTTTGTGCACATCTTTGGGTTGTTTTTTTTGTTTGTTTGTTTTTGTTACCTGCATTTCCCCTATAAAAAAAAAAAAAGGCTTTCTATAATGCAGTTGCCTGCCGTCTCTGCATCCCGGGCTCCAGACATACACCAGAACGCAACAATTTAATGGTTATTCACTCTTTGTGCACGTCTTTGTTTTTTTGTGTTTCATGCATTTTCCCTGACAAAAATAAAAAGCTTCCTGTCATGCAGTTGCCTGCCGTCTCTGCATCCTGGGGTCCAGACATACACAATAACGTAATAATTTTATGGATATTAACTCTTTGTGCACATCTTTGTTTTTTTTTGTGTTACCTGCATTTTCCCTGACAAAAATAAAAAACTTTCTATCATGCAGTTGCCTGCCGTCTCTGCATCCAGACATACACAAGAACATAATAATTTTATAGTAATTCACTCTTTGTGCACATCTTTGGGTTGTTTTTTTTGTTTGTTTGTTTTTGTTACCTGCATCTCCCCTATAAAAAAAAAAAAGGCTTTCTATAATGCAGTTGCCTGCCGTCTCTGCATCCCGGGCTCCAGACATACACCAGAACGCAACAATTTAATGGATATTCACTCTTTGTGCACGTCTTTGTTTTTTTGTGTTCCATGTATTTTCCCTGACAAAAATAAAAAGCTTTCTGTCATGCAGTTGCCTGCCGTCTCTGCATCCAGACATACACAAGAACATAATAATTTTATAGTAATTCACTCTTTTGTGCACATATTTTGGTTGTTTTTTATGTTTGTTTGTTTTTGTTACCTGCATTTCCCCTATAAAAAAAAAAGTCTTTCTATAATGCAGTTGCCTGCCGTCTCTGCATCCCGGGCTCCAGACATACACCAGAACGCAACAATTTAACGGATATTCACTCTTTGTGCACGTCTTTGTGTTTTTGTGTTTCATGCATTTTCCCTGACAAAAAATAAAAAGCTTTCTGTCATGCAGTTGCCTGCTGTCTCTGCATCCTGGGGTCCAGACATACACAATAACGTAATAATTTTATGGATATGAACTCTTTGTGCACATCTTTGTTTTTTTTGTGTTACCTGCATTTTCCCTGACAAAAATAAAAAACTTTCTATCATGCAGTTGCCTGCCGTCTCTGCATCCCGAGGTCCAGACATACACAAGAACGTAATAATTTTATAGTAATTCACTCTTTGTGCACATCTTAGTTTGTTTGTTTGTTTTTGTTACCTGCATTTCCCCTATAAAAAAAAGGATTTCTATAATGCAGTTGCCTGCCGTCTCTGCATCCCGGGCTCCAGACATACACCAGAACATAATCATTTTATAGTAATTCACTCTTTGTGCACATCTTAGTTTGTTTGTTTGTTTTTGTTACCTGCATTTCCCCCATAAAAAAGCCTTTCTATAATGCAGTTGCCTGCTGTCTCTGCATCCCGGGCTCCAGACATACACAAGAATGTAATAATTTTATGGTAATTCACTCTTTGTGCACATCTTTGATTTATTTTATTTTTTTTGTTACCTGCATTTCCCCCATAAAAAAAGGCTTTCTATAATGCAGTTTCCTGCCGTCTCTGCATCCCGGGCTCCAGACACACACAAGAACATAATCATTTTATGGTAATTCACTCTTTGTGCACATCTTAGTTTGTTTGTGTGTTTGTTTGTTTGTTTGTGTGTTTGTTTGTTTGTTTGTTTGTTTGTTTGTTTGTTTGTTTGTTTGTTTGTTTGTTTGTTTGTTTGTTTGTTTGTTTGTTTGTTTGTTTGTTTGTTTGTTTTTGTTACCTGCATTTCCCCTATAAAAAAAAAAGTCTTTCTATAATGCAGTTGCCTGCCGTCTCTGCATCCCGGGCTCCAGACATACACCAGAACGCAACAATTTAATGGATATTCACTCTTTGTGCACGTCTTTGTTTTTTTGTGTTCCATGCATTTTCCCTGACAAAAATAAAAAGCTTTCTGTCATGCAGTTGCCTGCTGTCTCTGCATCCTGGGGTCCAGACATACACAATAACATAATAATTTTATGGATATTAACTCTTTGTGCACATCTTTGTTTTTTTTGTGTTACCTGCATTTTCCCTGACAAAAATAAAAAACTTTCTATCATGCAGTTGCCTGCCGTCTCTGCATCCCGAGGTCCAGACACACACAAGAACATAATCATTTTATGGTAATTCACTCTTTGTGCACATCTTTGTTTTTTTGTTTGTTTGTTTTTGTTACCTGCATTTCCCCCCATAAGAAAAAGGCTTTCTATAATGCAGTTGCCTGCCGTCTCTGCATCCCGGGCTCCAGACACACACAAGAACATAATAATTTTATGGTAATTCACTCTTTGTGCACATCTTTGATTTTTTTTTTTTTTTTGTTACCTGCATTTCCCCCATTAAAAAAAGGCTTTCTATAATGCAGTTTCCTGCCGTCTCTGCATCCCGGGCTCCAGACACACACAAGAACATCATCATTTTATGGTAATTCACTCTTTGTGCACATCTTTGTTTTTTTTTTGTTTTTTTTGTGTTACCTGCATTTTCCCTGACAAAAATAAAAAACTTTCTATCATGCAGTTGCCTGCCGTCTCTGCATCCCGAGGTCCAGACATACACAAGAACATAATAATTGTATAGTAATTCACTCTTTGTGCACATCTTTGGGTTGTTTTTTTTGTTTGTTTGTTTTTGTTACCTGCATTTCCCCTATATAAAAAAAAGGCTTTCTATAATGCAGTTGTGCCGTCTCTGCATCCCGGGCTCCAGACATACACAAGAACATAATCATTTTATAGTAATTCACTCTTTGTGCACATCTTAGTTTGTTTGTTTGTTTGTTTGTTTGTTTGTTTGTTTGTTTGTTTGTTTGTTTGTTTGTTTGTTTGTTTGTTTGTTTGTTTGTTTGTTTGTGTTTGTTACCTGCATTTCCCCCATAAAAAAAAGCTTTCTATAATGCAGTTTCCTGCCGTCTCTGCATCCCGGGCTCCAGACACACGCAAGAACATCATCATTTTATGGTAATTCACTCTTTGTGCACATCTTTGTTTTTTTGTTTGTTTGTTTTTGTTACCTGCATTTCCCCCCATAAGAAAAAGGCTTTCTATAATGCAGTTGCCTGCCGTCTCTGCATCCCGGGCTCCAGACATACACCAGAACGCAACAATTTAACGGATATTCACTCTTTGTGCACGTCTTTGTGTTTTTGTGTTTCATGCATTTTCCCTGACAAAAATAAAAAGCTTTCTGTCATGCAGTTGCCTGCTGTCTCTGCATCCTGGGGTCCAGACATACACAATAACGTAATAATTTTATGGATATTAACTCTTTGTGCACATCTTTGTTTTTTTTGTGTTACCTGCATTTTCCCTGACAAAAATAAAAAACTTTCTATCATGCAGTTGCCTGCCGTCTCTGCATCCCGAGGTCCAGACATACACAAGAACGTAATAATTTTATAGTAATTCACTCTTTGTGCACATCTTAGTTTGTTTGTTTGTTTTTGTTACCTGCATTTCCCCTATAAAAAAAAGGATTTCTATAATGCAGTTGCCTGCCGTCTCTGCATCCCGGGCTCCAGACATACACCAGAACATAATCATTTTATAGTAATTCGCTCTTTCTGCACATCTTAGTTTGTTTGTTTGTTTTTGTTACCTGCATTTCCCCCATAAAAAAAGCCTTTCTATAATGTAGTTGCCTGCTGTCTCTGCATCCCGGGCTCCAGACATACACAAGAATGTAATAATTGTATGGTAATTCACTCTTTGTGCACATCTTTGATTTATTTTTTTTTTTTTGTTACCTGCATTTCTCCCATAAAAAAAGGCTTTCTATAATGCAGTTTCCTGCCGTCTCTGCATCCCGGGCTCCAGACACACACAAGAACATAATAATTTTATGGTAATTCACTCTTTGTGCACATCTCAGTTTGTTTGTGTGTTTGTTTGTTTGTTTGTTTGTTTGTTTGTTTGTTTGTTTGTTTGTTTGTTTGTTTGTTTGTTTGTTTGTTTTTGTTACCTGCATTTCCCCCATAAAAAAAGCCTTTCTATAATGCAGTTGCCTGCTGTCTCTGCATCCCGGGCTCCAGACATACATAAGAACGTAATAATTTTATGGTAATTCACTCTTTGTGCACATCTTTGATTTATTTTATTTTTTTTGTTACCTGCATTTCCCCCATAAAAAAAGGCTTTCTATAATGCAGTTTCCTGCCGTCTCTGCATCCCGGGCTCCAGACACACACAAGAACATAATCATTTTATGGTAATTCACTCTTTGTGCACATCTCAGTTTGTTTGTTTGTTTGTTTGTTTGTTTGTTTGTTTGTTTGTTTGTTTGTTTGTTTGTTTTTGTTACCTTCATTTCCCCCATAAAAAAAAGCCTTTCTATAATGCAGTTGCCTGCTGTCTCTGCATCCCGGGCTCCAGACATACATAAGAACGTAATAATTTTATGGTAATTCACTCTTTGTGCACATCTTTGATTATTTTGTTTTTTTGTTACCTGCATTTCCCCCATATAAAAAGGCTTTCTATAATGCAGTTTCCTGCCGTCTCTGCATCCCGGGCTCCAGACACACGCAAGAACATCATCATTTTATGGTAATTCACTCTTTGTGCACATCTTTGTTTTTTTGTTTGTTTGTTTTTGTTACCTGCATTTCCCCCCATAAGAAAAGCCTTTATATAATGCAGTTGCCTGCTGTCTCTGCATCCCGGGCTCCAGACATACATAAGAACGTAATAATGTTATGGTAATTCACTCTTTGTGCACATCTTTGATTTATTTTATTTTTTTTGTTACCTGCATTTCCCCCATAAAAAAAGGCTTTCTATAATGCAGTTTCCTGCCGTCTCTGCATCCAGACACACACAAGAACATAATAATTTTATGGTAATTCACTCTTTGTGCACATCTCAGTTTGTTTGTTTGTTTGTTTGTTTGTTTGTTTGTTTGTTTGTTTGTTTGTTTTTGTTACCTGCAATTCCCCCATAAAAAAAAAGCCTTTCTATAATGCAGTTGCCTGCTGTCTCTGCATCCCGGGCTCCAGACATACACAAGAACGTAATAATTTTATGGTAATTCACTCTTTGTGCACATCTTTGATTTTTTTTTGTTTTTTTGTTACCTGCATTTCCCCCATAAAAAAAGGCTTTCTATAATGCAGTTTCCTGCCGTCTCTGCATCCCGGGCTCCAGACACACGCAAGAACATCATCATTTTATGGTAATTCACTCTTTGTGCACATCTTTGTTTTTTTGTTTGTTTGTTTTTGTTACCTGCATTTCCCCCCATAAGAAAAGGGCTTTCTATAATGCAGTTGCCTGCCGTCTCTGCATCCCGGGCTCCAGACATACACAAGAACGTAATAATTTTATGGTAATTCACTCTTTGTGCACATCTTTGATTTATTTTATTTTTTTTGTTACCTGCATTTCCCCCATAAAAAAAGGCTTTCTATAATGCAGTTTCCTGCCGTCTCTGCATCCTGGGCTCCAGACACACACAAGAACATCATCATTTTATGGTAATTCACTCTTTGTGCACATCTTTGTTTTTTTGTTTGTTTGTTTTTGTTACCTGCATTTCCCCCCATAAGAAAAAGGCTTTCTATAATGCAGTTGCCTGCCGTCTCTGCATCCCGGGCTCCAGACATGTCATTACATCAGTATTATGCTAACGACAAAACAATATATAACCAGGAAATCAAGTCATGTGAATGTGCTAAATGTTTTGCAGCAAGTTTCACTTCCTGTTCTATGGTTATCATCACACATTTCCTCTTTGAAGGCATCCTATCATTATGTCGATACATTCAGGCGACTAAGACGCACACAAAAAACGTTACTATACGAGAGTGGAGCGTGCACAAAGGTCTACATTGTCAGCCATGTTTGTGACCACAAACACGTCCACGTTCCATCTGTGTGGAAGCCACAGACCGCCTAATAGCAAGCTAGCGAGCGCTTGACAAAACAAAAAGTTTGCACAGACAGCAAAGTACATGTAAGCTCAAAGGCTCGCCTTTAAAAGAACATTGGGAAGAATTTCCTGTCCCACTTGTCCTCGGTCTACTTTACGTCCCCCCCGACCACTCATCATAAAATAACTTTATCACAGCGAGTCACCACAAAAACAGTCACCATGGATCCTCTGAGGAAATCATATTTTTTAAAGGAACTACTGCAAAAACAAAGATCCTCTATATAACAGTAAGGCTGTGCTGTTTTGAAGGAATAGTGATCCAAAAACACGAATCAAAGATCCTCTAGATGACAGGATGGCTCTGCTGTTTTAAGGAACCCCCTGAAAAAACAACAGTCCAAGATCCTCTATATGACAGGAGAGCTCTGCTGAGTGAAGGACCCTGACTGCAAAAGCATTAGTCAAAGATCCTCTATATGACAAGAGGGCTCTGCTGATTTCAAGGACCGGCTGCAAAAGCAATAGTCAAAGATCCTCTGGTGTTTTAATGACTGGCTACAAAAACACAAATCAAAGATCCTCTACGTGACAGGTGGGCTCTGCTGTTTTATTGATCGACTACATAAACATTAGCCATAGATCCTCTATATAACAAAAGACCTCTGCAGTATTAAGGACCAACTACAAAAACACAAATCAAAGATTCTCTATATGACACTCTGCTGTTTTAAGCACCTATACTGCAAAACCATCAGTCAAAGATCCTCTATACCATAAGTGGGCTACACTGCAAAAATATTAGTCAAAGATCCTCTATACGACGGGAGGGCTATACCGCAAAAAATATTAGTCAAAGATCCTCTATACGACAGGAGGGCTATACTGCAAAACCATTAGTCAAAGATCCTCTATACCACAGGAAGGCTATACTGCAAAAATATTAGTCAAAGATCCTCTATACAATAAGAGGGCTATACTGCAAACCCATTAGTCAAAGATCATCTATACGATTAGAGGGCTACACTGCAAAAATATTAGTCAAAGATCCTCAATACGACAGGAGGGCTATACTGCAAAACCATTAGTCAAAGATCCTCTATACCACAGGAAGGCTATACTGCAAAAATATTAGTTAAAGATCCTCTATACAATAAGAGGGCTATACTGCAAACCCATTAGTCAAAGATCATCTATACGATAAGAGGGCTACACTGCAAAAATATTAGTCAAAGATCCTCAATACGACAGGAGGGCTATACTGCAAAACCATTAGTCAAAGATCCTCTATACCACAGGAAGGCAATACTGCAAAAATATTAGTCAAAGATCCTCTATACAATAAGAGGGCTATACTGCAAACCCATTAGTCAAAGATCATCTATACGATAAGAGGGCTACACTGCAAAAATATTAGTCAAAGATCCTCAATACGACAGGAGGGCAATACTGCAAAACCATTAGTCAAAGATCCTCTATACCACAGGAAGGCAATACTGCAAACATATTAGTCAAAGATCCTCTTTACAATAAGAGGGCTATACTGCAAACCCATTAGTCAAAGATCATCTATACGATAAGAGGGCTACACTGCAAAAATATTAGTCAAAGATCCTCAATACGACAGGAGGGCAATACTGCAAAACCATTAGTCAAAGATCCTCTATACCACAGGAAGGCAATACTGCAAAAATATTAGTCAAAGATCCTCTATACGATAAGAGGGCTATACTGCAAACCCATTAGTCAAAGATCATCTATACGATAAGAGGGCTACACTGCAAAAATATTAGTCAAAGATCCTCAATACGACAGGAGGGCAATACTGCAAAACCATTAGTCAAAGATCCTCTATACCACAGGAAGGCTATACTGCAAAAATATTAGTCAAAGATCCTCTATACGATAAGAGGGCTGTACTGCAAACCCATTAGTCAAAGATCATCTATACGATAAGAGGGCTACACTGCAAAAATATTAGTCAAAGATCCTCTATACGACAGGAGTGCTATACTGCAAAATTATTAGTTAAAGAGCCTCTATAAGATAGGAGGGATATATTGTAAAACCATTAGTCAAAGATCTTCTATATGATAAGAGGGCTACACTGCAAAACCATTAGTCAAAGATCCTCTATACGATAAGAGGGCTATACTGCAAAAATATTAGTCAAAGATCCTCTATACGACAGGAGGGCTATACTGCAAAAACATCCGTCAAAGATCTTCTATACGACATGAGGGTTATACTGCAAAAAACATTAGTCAAAGATCCTTCATACAACAGGAGGGCTCCACTGCAAAAACACATGTCAAAGATCCTCTATACGACTTAAGATCTCTGCTGTTTTGAAGGACTTGTACTGCAAAAACACACGTCAAAGATCCCCTATACGAGAGAAGATCTCTGCTGTTTTGAAGGACCTATACTGCAGAAACATGTCAAAGATCCTATATATGACAGAAGATCTTTGCTGTTTTGAAGGACCAATCCTGAAATAACATAGATCAAAAATCCTCTATATAACAGAAGATCTTTGCTGTTTTGAAGGACCTATACTGCAAAAACACACATCAAAGATCCTCTATACGACAGAAGATCTCTGCTGTTTTGAAAGACCTATACTGCAAAAACACATCAAATATCTTCTATACGAGAGAAGATCTCTGCTGTTTTTGAAGGACCTAGGGTGCAAAAAACACACGTCAAAGATCCTCTATACGACAGAAGATCTCTGCTGTTTTGAAAGACCTATACTGGAAAAATACATCAAAGATCCTCTATACTACAGAAGATCTCTGCTGTTTTGAAGGAAATATACTGCAAAAACACACGTCAAAGATCCTCTATACAAGAGAAGATCTCTTCTCTTTGGAAGGACGTATACTGCAAAAACACACGTCAAAGAGCCGCTATACGACCAAAGACACATGTCAAAGATCCTCTATACAACAGAAGATCTCTGCTGTTTTGAAGGACCTATACTGGAAAAAAACGCCAAAGATCCTCTATACGACAGTAAATCTCTGTTGTTTTTAAGGAACTATACTGCAAAAAATACACGTCAAAGATCCTCTATACAACAGAAGATCTCTGCTGTTTTGAAGGACCTATACTGGAAAAACACATCAAAGATCCTCTATACAACGGAATATCTCTGCTGTTTTGAAGGACCTAGACTGGAAAAACACGTCAAAGATCCTCTATACAACAGAAGATCTCTGCTGTTTTGAAGGACTTATACTGGAAAAACACGCCAAAGATCCTCTATACGACAGTAAATCTCTGTTGTTTTTAAGGAACTATACTGCAAAAAATACACGTCAAAGATCCTCTATACAACAGAAGATCTCTGCTGTTTTGAAGGACCTATACTGGAAAAACACACGTCAAAGATCCTCTATACGACAGAAGATCTCTGCTGTTTTGA
>NC_084757.1:11357299-11472299 GCF_033978785.1 Entelurus aequoreus | reverse complement strand
TGAAGGACCTAGGGTGCAAAAAACACGTCAAAGATCCTCTATACGACAGAAGATCTCTGCTGTCTCTGATGTGTTTGCAGTGCAGATACAAACAGTCCACAAAAATAATGTAAAAAAGCAGATGAAAACCAGAGAGAACATCAAGAGCACAAAAGGAGGAAACACCAGAGCACAGAGCTCCTAGTCTGGTGTGGCTAATACATGAAAACATTGTTTTTTTTTCTTCTCAAATTGAGTGGGTGCGGCTTATATACTGCTGCGACTTCCCAGCAGGCACAAGACATTAAAACAACGTTCAAAACTTGTTAAATGAGGTTGTGACGTTGAGCAACTCAAACCTAACGTTGAAACAACGTGCTTTTTGACGACGTTCAATCAACGTTGGGTTCTGACGTTGAGTTCAACATTGAAATGTGGTCATTTCCAAAACAATATTCTACAACACAAATACAACGTTGAAACAACATGCTTTTTGACGACGTTTATTCAATGTCAGGTTGTGACGTTAATTTGACCATTGAATTTTGGTCATTTCCCAACCAATATTAAACAATGCAAACCTAAAGTTGAAACAACATGCTTGTTGACGACATTTAATCAATGTTGGTTTCTGACGTTGACTTGAACAGTGAAATGTGGTCATTTCCCAACTGTACAACACAAATACAACGTTGAAACAACATGCTTTTTAATGATATTTAATCAATGTTGGGTTCTGACATGGATTTGAACATTGAAATGTTGTCATTTCTCAACCAATATTTTACAACACAAATACAACGTTGAAACAACATGCCTTTTGATGATGTTTAATCAATGTTGGGTTCTGACGTTGATTTGACCATTGAAATTTTGGTCATTTCCCAACCAATTTTCTACAACACAAATACAACATTGAAACAACATGCTTTTTGACAACGTTTATTTAATGTCAGGTTCTGACGTTGATTTTAACATTGAATTTTGGTCATTTCCCAACCAATATTCTACAACACAAATTTAACGTTGAAACAACATGCTTTTTGACAACATTTGATCAATGTCAGGTCCTGACGTTGATTTGACCATTGAAATTTGGTCATTTCTCAACCAATATTCTACAACACAAATACAATGTTGAAACAACATGCTTTTTAATGATATTTAATCAATGTTGGGTTCTGACATGGATTTGAACATTGAAATTTAGTCATTTCTCAACCAATATTTTACAACACAAATACAACGTTGAAACAACATGCCTTTTGATGATGTTTAATCAATGTTGGGTTCTGACATTGATTTGACCATTGAAATTTGGTCATTTCCCAACCAATATTCTACAACGCAAACCTAACGTTGAAACAACATGCTTTTTGACGACATTTAATCAATGTTGGTTTCTGACGTTGATTTGACCATTGAAATGTGGTCATTTCCCAACCAATATTCTACAACACAAATACAACGTTGAAACAACATGCTTTTTGATGACATTTAATCAATGTTGGTTTCTGACGTTGATTTGACCATTGAAATGTGGTCATTTCCCAACTCTACAACACAAATACAATGTTGAAACAACATGCTTTTTAATGATATTTAATCAATGTTGGGTTCTGACATTGATTTGAACATTGAAATTTAGTCATTTCTCAACCAATATTCTACAACACAAATACAACATTGAAACAACATGCTTTTTGACAATGTTTATTCAATGTCAGGTTGTGACGATGATTTGACCATTGAATTTTGGTCATTTCTCGACCAATATTCTACAACACAAATAAAACGTTGGAACATGCTCATTGATGACGTTTAATCAATGTCAGGTTGTGACGTTGATTTAAACATTGAATTTTGGTCATTTTCCAACCAATATTCTACAACACAAATACAACGTTGAAACAACATGCTTTTTGACAACATTTAATCAATGTTGGTTTCTGACGTTGATTTGAACATTGAAATGTGGTCATTTCCCAACTCTACAACACAAATACAACGTTGAAACAACATGCTTTTTAATGATATTTAATCAATGTCAGGTTCTAACATTGATTTGAACATTGAAATTTAGTCATTTCTCAACCAATATTCTCCAACACAAGTACAACGTTGAAACAACATGCCTTTTGACGATGTCTATTCAATGTCAGGTTGTGACGTTGACTTGACCATTGAAATGTGGTCATTTCCCAACCAACAACGTGGATCCAACGTTAGACATCAACGTTGTCTCAATTTACAAATACAACTATTTTGCAACGTTGTTTCAATGTCAGTTTTAAAAGACGTATAATCAACGTTGTATCAAAGGCCTACTGAAAGCCACTACTACCGACCACGCAGTCTGATAGTTTATATATCAATGATGAAATCTTAACATTGCAACACATGCCAATACGGCCGGGTTAACTTATAAAGTGCAAGTTTAAATTTCCCGCTAAACTTCCGGTTGAAAACGTCTATGTATGATGACGTATGCGCGCGACGTCAATCGTTGAAACGAAAGTATTCGGACACCATTGAATCCAATACAAGAAGCTCTGTTTTCATCTCATAATTCACAGTATTCTGGACATCTGTGTTGGTGAATCTTTTGCAATTTGTTTAACGAACAATGAAGACTGCAAAGAAGAAAGTTGTAGGTGGGATCGGTGTATTAGCGGCTGGCTGCAGCAACACAACCAGGAGGACTTTGAGATGGATAGCAGACGCGCTAGCCGCCGAACTCACCTTGACTTCCTCCGTCTCCGGGCCGCCGACCGCATCTGTGATCGGGTGAAGTCCTTCGTCGTACCGTCGATCGCTGGAACGCAGGTGAGCACGGGTGTTGATGAGCAGATGAGGGCTGGCTGGCGTAGGTGGATAGCTAATATTTTTAGCATAGCTCTGTGAGGTCCGGTTGCTAAGTTAGCTTCAATGGCGTCGTTAGCAACAGCATTGTTAAGCTTCGCCAGGCTGGAAAGCATTAACCGTGTAGTTACATGTCCATGGTTTAATAGTATTGTTGATCTTCTGTCTATCCTTCCAGTCAGGGGTTTATTTATTTTGTTTCTATATGCAGTTAAGCACGATGCTATCACGTTAGCTCCGTAGCTAAAGTGCTTCGCCGATGTATTGTCGTGGAGATAAAAGTCACTGTACAGGAGAAATATAATCTTAGAGAAAAACGTAATTTAAAACATTTGTTTGCACGTACAACACTTAAGACCTTCAGTATATCAATATGTGGAATTAAATTATGGAATGGATTAAGCAAAGCAATCAAACAATGTACTAATATGATACACTTCAAGAAACTCTTCAAACTTAAAGTGTTTACAAAGTACAATGAAGAAGAACCATGACAAACATTCTCAATTTATTTCATCCATCCATTCATTCATTCTTAAAGTAATCTTACTTATCTCATCATATGAAATATGACTTACTTCACCAATTATTATTATTAAATTCTTGCTATTATTTATTTATTTATTTTTATTGTAATTACTTATGGAGTTTATTGTGAAAAAATTGTGAACAGGAAGTGAACAAAAAGTTTTGCAACTGTTATGTAAAGAAAAGGGGTAGGATTAAATAAGCTCTGCTTCTTCCTACTCCTTTTCGAACATGTTGAAAAGACACTGGAAATTGTGATGTATCATGTTGTATGCTTGCATGTTCGAAATAAACTCAAACTCAAACTCAAACTCAAACTCAAACTGTGAATGTCCATTTCGCGTTCTCGACTCTCATTTTCAAGAGGATATAGTATCCCAGGTGGTTTGAAATACAAATCCGTGATCCACAATAGAAAAAGGAGAAAGTGTGGAATCCAATGAGCCAGCTTGTACCTAAGTTACGGTCAGAGCGAAAAAAGATATGTCCTGCACTGCACTCTAGTCCTTCACTCTCACGTTCCTCATCCACGAATCTTTCATCCTCGCTCAACCTTCCAGTCAGGGGTTTATTTATTTTGTTTCTATATGCAGTTAAGCACGATGCTATCACGTTAGCTCCGTAGCTAAAGTGCTTCGCCGATGTATTGTCGTGGAGATAAAAGTCACTGTGAATGTCCATTTCGCGTTCTCGACTCTCATTTTCAAGAGGATATAGTATCCCAGGTGGTTTAAAATACAAATCTGTGATCCACAATAGAAAAAGGAGAAAGTGTGGAATCCAATGAGCCAGCTTGTACCTAAGTTACGGTCAGAGCGAAAAAAGATACGTCCTGCACTGCACTCTAGTCCTTCACTCTCACGTTCCTCATCCACAAATCTTTCATCCTCGCTCAAATTAATGGGGTAATCGTCGCTTTCTCGATCCGAATCGCTCTCGCTGCATTGAAAACAATGTGCAGATGTGAGGAGCCTTTCAACCTTTGACGTCTTGCTACTTCCGGTACAGGCAAGGCTTTTTTTTTTATCAGCGACCAAAAGTTGCGAACTTTATCGTCGTTGTTCTCTTTCAGCAAAAATATGGCAATATCGCGACATGATCAAGTATGACACATAGAATGGATCTGCTATCCCCGTTTAAATTAATAAAAATAATTTCAGTAGGCCTTTAATGTCTTGTGCCTGCTGGGTTATATTACGAAAAACACGGTACATCCGAAACGTAGAAATCGGAACTCGGACGTAGACCGAGGACCTCTCCCAATATGAAAGGAGATGGGGCCTGGCACCCCGCCTCGTGGTACACCACGGATCAAACAGGCGAGAACGTCCGAGGGTGACGCTCGGCTCGCTTTAATTAAGACCGGAGGGAAGTCCGGCCTGTTGTTGTGAGGTTTGCTGGACATAAAACAAAGTGGGGAAAGACAATAAAGTTCCTAAAAGCAGAGACGGGGGAGGCAGTGAGGGGGAGGAGTTACACCAGGTGAAACACGGGTGAGGATCGTTAGTCAGCAGAGCGTGACGCTTCGACTTGAAGAAACTCGGCCATTGTCCCAAGTCCAGCGGACTAGAAGACTCCCATTCCTCCGTTTGTATCCGCGCCTCGTGCGCCAGCTCTGTGAGGCCGAGGAGACGCCCCACAGAAACCTCCGTCCAAGACGTGACAAACACAAAACATCTGCGCTCGTACGCAACACGGAGGAGGCGACCCACGTCAGGACATTCCTCCTCTTACTGTAAGCCTTCTCCTCCAGGGGACACGGCTGCAGGACTTGGACGTGCTGTAGAGTAGTCAGTGTACAGCTTGTGATGATGATAATATGCAGTGTAAATAGCAGCACAGGTGAGTGCCTACATCAGGGGTCACCAACCTTTTTGAAACCAAGAGCTACTTCTTGGGTAGTGATTAATGCGAAGGGCTACCAGTTTGATACACACTTCAATAAATTGCCAGAAATAGCCAATTTGCTCAATTTACCTTTAACTCTATGTTATTATTAATAATGAATGATATTTACACTTAATTGAAAGGTTTAAGAGGAGAAAACACGAAAAAAATGACAATTAAATTTTGAAACATAGTTTATCTTCAATTTCGACTCTTTAAAATTCAAAATTCAACCGAAAAAAAGAAGAGAAAAACTAGCTAATTCGAATCTTTTTGAAAAAATTAAAAAAAATAATTTATGGAACATCATTAGTAATTTTTCCTGATTAAGATTAATTTTAGAATTTTGATTATATGTTTTAAATAGGTTAAAATCCAATCTACACTTTGTTAGAATATATAACAAATTGGACAAAGCTATATTTCTAACAAAGACAAATCATTATTTATTCTAGATTTTCCAGAACAAAAATTTTAAAAGAAATTCAAAAGACTTTGAAATAAGATTTAAATTTGATTCTACAGATTTTCTGGATTTGCCAGAATAATTTTTTTGAATTTTAATCATAAGTTTGAAGAAATATTTCACAAATATTCTTTGTTGAAAAAACAGAAGCTAAAATGAAAAATTAAATTTAAATGTATTTATTATTCTTTACAATAACAAAAAATAATTTACTTGAACATTGATTTAAATTGTCAGGAAAGAAGAGGAAGGAATATAACAGGTAAAAAGGTATATGTGTTTAAAAATCCTAAAATTATTTTTAAGGTTGTATTTTTTCTCTAAAATTGTCTTTCTGAAAGTTATAAGAAGCAAAGTAAAAAAATTAATGAATTTATTTAAACAAAAGAAGACCAAGTCTTTAAAATATTTTCTTGGATTTTCAAATTCTATTTGAGTTTTGTCTCTCTTAGAATTAAAAATGTCAGGCAAAGTGAGACCAGCTTGCTAGTAAATAAATAACATTTAAAAAATAGAGGCAGCTCACTGGTAAGTGCTGCTATTTGAGCTATTTTTAGAACAGGCCAGCGGGCTACTCATCTGGTCCTTACGGGCTACCTGGTGCCCGCGGGCACCGCGTTGGTGACCCCTGGCCTACATGGACGTGCTGTAGAGTAGTCAGTGTACAGCTTGCGATGATGATAATATGCAGTGTAAATAGCAGCACAGGTGAGTGCCTACATGGACGTGCTGTAGAGTAGTCAGTGTACAGCTTGCGATGATGATAATATGCAGTGTAAATAGCAGCACAGGTGAGTGCCTATAGTCCAGTCGTGAGGCTGCACGAGTGCTGCAGGAAACATAACACTTTGAAGCCATGGTTCCTTCCTTTTGGCGTTTCCTTCCTTCCCTCCTTTTCTACCTTGCCACCTTCCTTCCCTCCTTCCTTCTTTCCCTCCTTTCTTGCCACTTTCCTTCCTTCCCTCCTTCTTTCCCTCCTTCCTTGCCACTTTCCTTCCTTCCCTCTTTCTGTCCTAACTTACCACCTTCCTTCCCTCTTTCTTTCCTAACTTACCACCTTCCTTCCCTCTTTCTTTCCCTCCTTCCTTGCCACTTTCCTTCCTTCCATCCTTCTTTCCTACCTTACCACCTTCCTTCCTTCCCTGCCACTTTCCTTCCTTTCTTTGTCCTTATTTCATTTCATCCTTAATATATGTAATTCTTACCTCCTCCTTTTCTCTTCCTTCTTTCTTTCTTTCTTTTACCCTGTCATTCCTTCATCCTTCTTTCCTTCCTTATTACTTTTCCCTCTTTCCTTCTTTCCAATTATACCTCCATTCTTCCTTCCTTCCTTCCTTCCATCTTTCTTTTACACCTTCCTTCTTTCGTCTTTTTTCCTTCCTTGTTACCTTCCCTTCTTTCCGTCTGCCCTACCTTCTCTTCTTATTTCCTTCCGTCCTACTCACCTTCCTTCCTTCTTTCTTCCTATCTTCCCTCCCTCACACTTTCCTTCCCTGGTTAACAATTTCATTCCTTCCGTCCTTCCTTCCTTCCATCTTTCTTTCCTTACTTCCATTTTTCCTTCTTTCCACTTTTACACCTTCCTTCCTTCGGCCTTCTTTCCTTCTTTATTACTCTCCCTACTTTCCCTCATATCTCCTTTGTTCCTTCCTTCCTTCTCTCTTAACATTTACTACCTTTGTCCTTCTTTCCTTCCTTGCTCCATTCATCCTTCTTTCTTTCATTTTATCCTTAATATCTTCCATTCTTCCTTCTTTCCTTCCTTTCTTTCTACTTTTACACGTCCTTCCTTCTGCCTTCTTTCCTTCCTTATTACTTTCCCTTTTTTTCCTCATACCTCCTTCCTTCCTTCTTTCTTTTAACCTTTCCTACTTTTGTCCGTCTTCCCTTCCTTCTTTCCTACCTTCTCTACCTCCATCCTTCCTTTCTTCCCTGCTTCCCATTGTTCTATCTTCCTTCCTTCCTTCTTTCTTTAACACCTTCCTTAATATCTTCCTTCCTTTCTCTATGCCCCACCTTCTCTTCTTATTTCCTTCTCTTTTACTCACCTTCCTTCCTTCTATCATCCTGTCTTCCCTCTTTTCTCCTTCCTCGTTACCTTCCCTTCTTTCCCTCTGCCCTACCTTCTCTTCTTATTTCCTTCCGTTCTACTCACCTTCCTTCCTTCTTTCTTCCTATCTTCCCTCCCTCCCACTTTCCTTCCCTGGTTAACAATTTCCTTCATTCCTTCTTTTCTTCCTTCCAATTCATCAATGCTGCCTTCCTTCCTTCATTCATTCTTTCTTTCCTTACTTCCATTTTTCCTTCTTTCCTTCCTTTCTTTCTACTTTTACACCTTCCTTCCTTCTGCCTTCTTTCCTTCCTTATTACTTTTCCCTCTTTCTTTCATTCCAATTCTACCTCCATTCTTCCTTCCTTCCTTCCATCTTTCTTTTACACCTTCCTTCCTTCGTCTTTTTTACTTCCTCGTTACCTTCCCTTCTTTCCGTCTGCCCTACCTTCTCTTCTTATTTCCTTCCGTCCTGCTCACCTTCCTTCCTTCTTTCTTCCTATCTTCCCTCCCTCCCACTTTCCTTCCCTGGTTAACAATTTCCTTCCTTCCTTCTATCTTTCTTTCCTTACTTCCATTTTTCCTTCTTTCCACTTTTACACCTTCCTTCCTTCAGCCTTCTTTCCTTCTTTATTACTCTCCCTACTTTCCCTCATACCTCCTTTGTTCCTTCCTTCCTTCCTTCTTTCTTTTAACATTTACTACCTTTGTCCTTCTTTCCTTCCTTGCTCCATTCATCCTTCTTTCTTTCATTTTATCCTTAATATCTTCCATTCTTACTTCTTTCCTTCCTTTCTTTCTACTTTAACACCGTCCTTCCTTCTGCCTTATTTCCTTCCTTATTACTTTCCCTTCTTTTCCTCATACCTCCATCCTTCCTTCTTTCTTTTAACCTTTCCTACTTTTGTCCTTCTTCCCTTCCTTCTTTCCTACCTTCTCTACCTCCATCCTTCCTTTCTTCCCTGCTTCCCATTGTTCTATCTTCCTTCTTTCTTTCTTTTAAACCTTCCTTATCTTCCTTTCTTTCTCTATGCCCCACCTTCTCTTCTTACTTCCTTCCCTTCTCCTCACCATCCTTCCTTCTATCATCCTGTCTTCCCTCTTTTCTCCTTCCTTGTTACCTTCCCTTCTTTCCCTCTGCCCCACCTCTCCTTGTTTCCTTCCGTCCTACTCACCTTCCTTCCTCCCACTTTCCTTCCCTGGTTATCAATTTCCTTCCTTCCTTCTTTCCTATATATACATATATAAACAGTATAGGTTTTTCAGGAGTTGGGCTTGGCCCCTTAGTTCCAGTAAAAGGAACTTTGAATGCTCCAGGATACCAAAACATTTTGGACAATTCCATGCTCCCAACCTTGTGGGAACATTTTGGAGCGAGCCCCTTCCTCTTCCAACATGACTGTGCACTAGTGCCCAAAGCAAGGTCCATAAAGACATGGATGACAGAGTCTGGTGTGGATGAACTTGACTGGCCTGCACAGAGTCCTGACCTGAACCCGATAGAACACCTTTTGGGATGAATTAGAACGGAGACTGAGAGCTAGGCCTTCAGTGTGTGACCTCACCAATGCGCTTTTGGAAGAATGGTGGAAAATTCCTACAAACACACTCCGCGACCTTGTGGACAGCCTTCCCAGAAGAGTTGAAGCTGTAATAGCTGCAAAAGGTGGACCGACATCTTGCCAAAATTCCAGCATTTTTAATCCTTAAAAGCACAACATTTAATATTGATACAGAATACAGTGTGTGTGTGTGTGTGTGTGTGTGAGTGTGTGTGTGTGTGTGTGTGTGTGTGTGTGTGTGTGTGTGTGTGTGTGTGTGTGTGTGTGTGTGTGTGTGTGTGTGTGTGTGTGTGTGTGTGTGCGTCTCAGCCATAATGATCAGAGGAAGCAGCTGTGTGTCGGAAGAGGCGGGACTAGCAGATAACCTCCAACCTCACAGACAGGAAGCTTGGCGCAAACCTCAGGAAGTCGCACTTGTGCAAAAACAGCGGTCGCATTTGCAGCCGTGTATTAAAAAAAAAAACCCAAAAAAACACACAACTCAGGTGCACAAACACAATAAGTGGCGAGCAACATTTTTCGTTTTTTACGAGTCTGCGGAGGTGTCGCTGCTTGCAGGTTTGCGCAATGAGAACAGGACAAAAACAGCCACGTGACATCGCGTGCGGCGTCTTAAAGTCCATCAATCAGTCGTCGTTTGCCGAGCGTGGTCCCCGCGTCTCTCTCTCGAGCAGCTCGCTATAAAAACTCCACCTCGGGCTGGAGGAGGAGAAACTGGCACCGCGCCGCTCGGAAAGGAAGCGGCCTGAGTGGCTTTTATTGCGACTCCTTCCTGCCGCCGCCACACTTCTCACACAGCCAGCTTACTGCACCGTGTTGTCGTTTACAAGCTGGCATCAAGACAACTGCCTGCAGACGCCAATGTAAACGCTGCCAGAATAATAATAATAATTAAAGCTGCAAGCGGCGATGGGCGGGACCGACTTTGACGGCACATAAAATCCAAACCGGAGCAGTAATTAAAACTCTTTCGTCAACTTTTAATCAGAAGGGTTCAATCTCTCTCCTGTGCTAGTTTGAAGCCGACACGACAAACGCGCTCAGAGGAGATCATTTTTGAAAAAAGGTGACCGGTTTTTACAAAACTTTTGTTTTGAAGGGGGAATTGCAAACTTCCTGTTGATTTTTGCTGGGGGTTGTCAATACATGAAATGTAGGTCTAAGTGAGACCTACATAGAGGTTTTTGTTTCATGTCTCTACGACATTCTCACTGGAAGTTACAGGCAGTTTTGTCTGAGTTTTCTTCCTAGGAGCAGTTGTGTCTGTGTTTTCTTCCTAGGGGGCGCTAGAGCGCAATTTTGAGTTTTGGGGTTGGGTTTTTTTTTATTAGATCGCAATTTTTGCCAGTCCTGATGTGTGTGTCCAGTTTGGTGAGTTTTGAAGCATGTTAAGGGGGTCAAATTACAGCTCAAAGAGGCAAAAGGGACTGTTTTTACTAAAATGTTGTTTTGAAGGGGGAATTGCAAACTTCCTGTAGATTTTTGCTGAAGGATGTCAGTGTGTGAAATCTAGGTCTAAGTCAGACCTACATAGAGGTTTTTGCTTCATGTCTCTACGACAGTTCTACTGGAAGTTACAAGCAGTTTTGTCTGTTTTTTCCTAGGGGGCGGTAGAGCGCAATTTTGAGTTTTGGGGTTGTTGTTTTTTTTAAATTAGATTGCAATTTTTGCCAGTCCTGATGTGTGTGTCCAGTTTGGTGAGTTTTGAAGCATGTTAAGGGGGTCAAATTACAGCTCAAAGAGGCAAAAGGGACTGTTTTTACTAAAATTTTGTTTTGAAGGGGGAATTGCAAACTTCCTGTAGATTTTTGCTGAAGGATGTCAGTGTGTGAAATCTAGGTCTAAGTCAGACCTACATAGAGGTTTTTGCTTCATGTCTCTACGACATTTCTACTGGAAGTTACAAGCAGTTTTGTCTGTTTTTTCCTAGGGGGCGCTAGAGCGCAATTTTGAGTTTTGGGGTTGTTGTTTTTTTTTAAATTAGATCGCAATTTTTGCCAGTCCTGATGTGTGTGTCCAGTTTGGTGAGTTTTGAAGCATGTTAAGGGGGTCAAATTACAGCTCAAAGAGGCAAAAGGGACTGTTTTTACTAAAATTTTGTTTTGAAGGGGGAATTGCAAACTTCCTGTAGATTTTTGCTGAAGGATGTCAGTGTGTGAAATCTAGGTCTAAGTCAGACCTACATAGAGGTTTTTGCTTCATGTCTCTACGACATTTCTACTGGAAGTTACAAGCAGTTTTGTCTGTTTTTTCCTAGGGGGCGCTAGAGCGCAATTTTGAGTTTTGGGATTGGGTTTTTTTTATTAGATCGCAATTTTTGCCAGTCCTGATGTGTGTGTCAAACATGGTGAGTTTTGAAGCATGTTAAGGGGGTCAAATTACAGCTCAAAGAGGCAAAAGTGACTGTTTTTACTAAAATGTTGTTTTGAAGGGGGAATTGCAAACTTCCTGTAGATTTTTGCTGAAGGATGTCAGTGTGTGAAATCTAGGTCTAAGTCAGACCTACATAGAGGTTTTTGCTTCATGTCTCTACGACATTTCTACTGGAAGTTACAAGCAGTTTTGTCTGTTTTTTCCTAGGGGGCGCTAGAGCGCAATTTTGAGTTTTGGGGTTTGGTTTTTTGATTAGATCCGCAATTTTCGCCAGTCCTGATGTGTGTGTCAAATATGGTGAGTTTTGAAGCATGTTAAGGGGGTCAAATTACAGCTCAAAGAGGCAAAAGTGACTGTTTTTACTAAAATGTTGTTTTGAAGGGGGAATTGCAAACTTCCTGTAGATTTTTGCTGAAGGATGTCAGTGTGTGAAATCTAGGTCTAAGTCAGACCTACGTAGAGGTTTTTGCTTCATGTCTCTACGACAGTTCTACTGGAAGTTACAAAAAGTTTTGTCTGTTTTTTCCTAGGGGGCGCTAGAGCGCAATTTTGAGTTTTGGGATTGGTTTTTTTTTTATTAGATCGCAATTTTTGCCAGTCCTGATGTGTGTGTCAAACATGGTGAGTTTTGAAGCATGTTAAGGGGGTCAAATTACAGCTCAAAGAGTCAAAAGTGACTGTTTTTACTAAAATGTTGTTTTGAAGGGGGAATTGCAAACTTCCTGTAGATTTTTGCTGAAGGATGTCAGTGTGTGAAATCTAGGTCTAAGTCAGACCTACATAGAGGTTTTTGCTTCATGTCTCTACGACATTTCTACTGGAAGTTACAAGCAGTTTTGTCTGTTTTTTCCTAGGGTGCGCTAGAGCGCAATTTTGAGTTTTGGGATTGGGTTTTTTTTATTAGATCGCAATTTTTGCCAGTCCTGATGTGTGTGTCAAACATGGTGTGTTTTGAAGCATGTTAAGGGGGTCAAATTACAGCTCAAAGAGGCAAAAGTGACTGTTTTTACTAAAATGTTGTTTTGAAGGGGGAATTGCAAACTTCCTGTAGATTTTTGCTGAAGGATGTCAGTGTGTGAAATCTAGGTCTAAGTCAGACCTACGTAGAGGTTTTTGCTTCATGTCTCTACGACAGTTCTACTGGAAGTTACAAGCCGTTTTGTCTGTTTTTTCCTAGGGGGCGCTAGAGCGCAATTTTGAGTTTTGGGATTGGGTTTTTTTTATTAGATCGCAATTTTTGCCAGTCCTGATGTGTGTGTCAAACATGGTGAGTTTTGAAGCATGTTAAGGGGGTCAAATTACAGCTCAAAGAGGCAAAAGTGACTGTTTTTACTAAAATGTTGTTTTGAAGGGGGAATTGCAAACTTCCTGTAGATTTTTGCTGAAGGATGTCAGTGTGTGAAATCTAGGTCTAAGTCAGACCTACATAGAGGTTTTTGCTTCATGTCTCTACGACATTTCTACTGGAAGTTACAAGCAGTTTTGTCTGTTTTTTCCTAGGGGGCGCTAGAGCGCAATTTTGAGTTTTGGGGTTTGGTTTTTTGATTAGATCCGCAATTTTCGCCAGTCCTGATGTGTGTGTCAAACATGGTGAGTTTTGAAGCATGTTAAGGGGGTCAAATTACAGCTCAAAGAGTATAATAAAGAATAAAACGCACGAAATACAATAGGGTCCTCAGTCCCAAAGGGACATTGCGGTCCCTAATAATAGATTTTATTTGTAAAAAGCACTTTACATTGAGTAAACAACCTCAAAGTGCTACAGTGTATTAAAAAAATAAAAATAAAAAGATAATAACAAATAAATAAAAATAAAAACTAGAACAGCCAAATAGCTAGATCTAGTATGCATACATCTAAAAAAAAAGGCTTTTTAAGCCTTTTTTAAAAGCATTCACAGTCTGTGGTACCCTCAGGTTGTCAGGGAGAGCGGAGGTGTCGAGTGGAGGATTTGGGGGTGAGTAGTTCTTTGAGGTAGAGGGGGCCATTTCCATGGAGGCACTGGTGGGTTAGTAGTCAATCCCGAGTGGAACAGGAAGCCAGTGAAGGGATTTGAGAATTGATGTGATATGGTCATATTGCCGCACTCTCGTCAGGATCCTAGCAGCACTATTCTGTAAGTATTGCAGCTTCTGGATGTTCTTGATGGGGATCCCGACAAGAAGTGCGTTGCAGTAATCATGTGCATGCCAGGCCACTAGTTGGCGATGTACCAAATAAAATAGCATCGAGGTCGGTAAGCAGAAATGTTGATTTTGCATAATATTGCGAAAGAAAACGCCAGATAATATGTCTTACCTTATACACACACCATAATAATACTCCTATGTTGAAGCACAGTACAATCCATCAAGCGGTGCGGCTTCATAGCTTACCAAAGTCCTACTAAAACATTTTGATCGATTTTTGAGCGCCGTGTGTAATGTTCTATATTTTCAATGGAACATATAAAATGTTGGCGTTGTTAACTTGAGTCATATTGCCATCATATTGCAGTCTATAAATATAATGGTTGTACTTGTATAGCGCTTTTCTACCTTTTTAAGGAACTCAAAGTGCTTTGACACTATTTCCACATTCACCCATTCACACACCCATTCACACACTGATGGCGGGAGCTGCCATGCAAGGCGCTAACCAGGACCCATCAGGAGCAAGGGTGAAGTGTCTTGCTCAAGGACACAACGGCCGTGACTAGGACGGTAGAAGGTGGGGATCGAACCAGGAACCCTCAGATTGCTGGCACGGCCACTCTCCCAACTTAGCCACGCCGTCTACACGTATCTCTTATGTGTGACTGCCATCTACCGGTCACACTGATCATTTCACAGTGTACCAAATAAAATAGCATCGAGGTCGGTAAGCACAACCAGAATTACCGTATTTCCTTGAATTGCCGCCGGGTATATATTATCCGCATGACCGCCGGGTCAAACTCATTTCGCAAAATAATTAGCGCATGCTTAGAATTACTGCCGGGTCAAACTTGTTTAGCAAAATAATTAGCGCATGCCTCGTTTTACCGCCGGGTCAAACTTGTCACGTCACGAGTGACACTTCACCTTTCAAGGCATCATTTTCCAAAATGGAGGAGGCTAATTTCAATCATTTAAAATCGCATAAAGGGAAGAAGATAAAGAGCTATTCAGTAGGATTTGAGGTCCAAGCTATTGAATATGCTAAAAAGAACAGTAAAAATGTTTTATTAATATAGCTGCGTGTGTCAAATATGAGTCATTAAATGACTCCCGCCTCATGGTGGTAGAGGGCGCTAGTGATCCCAGGGATCATTCTTGCGACTACTCGGCTGCAGAATAAGTGACAACAACAGTTTTCTAAACTGGACTTTCAATCGAAGCAGGAGGTAATAATTAAAGGAAGATCTCCATCGAGACAGAGAGTCTTTTAAAACTGAAGAAAGATAAGGAAGGCTTCTATAAACAAGTTATCGAGGCTTTTGTTCAGAAGGAGCGGCGCATGGACTTCATTTATAAGTAAAGGTTAGACCATAATAACGTTTTTTTTATTAAATGTGCTTTTCATGATGGTATCCTAACATCACACTCAAATTTATAAGCACAGGCCTAAATTTACCGCATGCCTTTGGTAAGCGCCGGAGTGAGAAGAGGTTTTAAATTAATTAGCGCCCTGGCGCTAATTCAAGGAAATACGGTATGCCGTACATTAGGCGCAACGGGTTATAAGGCGCACTGTCGATTTTTGAGAAAATGAAAGGATTTTAAAGGCCTACTGAAATGAATTTTTTTTATTCAAACGGGGATAGCAGATCCATTCTATGTGTCATAATTGATCATTTCGAGATATTGCCATATTTTTCATGAAAGGATTTAGTAGAGAACATCGACGATAAAGGTCGCAACTTTTGGTCGCTGATAAAAAAAAAGCCTTGCCTATACCGGAAGTAGCGTGACGTCACAGGAGGAAGGACTCCTCACATCTGCACATTGTTTACACCAGCAGCAAGAGAGATTCGGACCGAGAAAGCGACGATTACCCCATTAATTTGAGCGAGGATGATAGATTTGTGGATGAGGAAAGTGAGAGTGAAGGACTAGAGAGGCAGTGCAGGACGTATCTTTTTTCGCTCTGACCGTAACTCATTGGATTCCACACTTTCTCCTTTTTCTATTGTGGATCACGGATTTGTATTTTAAACCACCTCGGATACTATATCCTCTTGAAAATGAGAGTCGAGAACGCGAAATGGACATTCACAGTGACTTTTATCTCCACGACAATACATCGGCGAAGCTCTTTAGCTACTGAGCTAACGTGATAGCATCGGGCTCAAATGCAGATGGAAACAAAATAAATAAACCCCTGACTGGAAGGATAGACAGAAAATCAACAATACTATTAAACCATGGACATGTAACTACACGGTTAATGCTTTCCAGCCTGGCGAACCTTAACAATGCTGTTGCTAACGACGCCATTGAAGCTAACTTAGCAACGGGACCTCACAGAGCTATGCTAAAAACATTAGCGCTCCACCTACGCCAGCCAGCCCTCATCTGCTCATCAACACCCGTGCTCACCTGCGTTCCAGCGATCGACGGAAGGACGAAGGACTTCACCCGATCATCCGTGCGGTCGGCGGCTAGCGTCGGCTTGCGCGTCTGCTATCCAAGTAAATCCTCCTGGTTGTGTTGCTACAGCCAGCTGCTAATACACAGATCCCACCTACAGCTTTCTTCTTTGCAGTCTTCATTGTTCATTAAACAAATTGCAAAAGATTCACCAACACAGATGTCCAGAATACTGTGGAATTTTGCGATGAAAACAGAGCTTTTTTGTATTGGATTCAATGGTGTCCGAATACTTCCGGTTCAACGATTGACGTCACGCGCATACGTCATCATACATAGACGTTTTCAACCGGAAGTTTAGCGGGAAATTTAAAATTGCACTTTATAAGTTAACCCGGCCGTATTGGCATGTGTTGCAATGTTAAGATTTCATCATTGATATATAAACTATCAGACTGCGTGGTCGGTAGTAGTGGCTTTCAGTAGGCCTTTAAGTGCGCCTTATACTTTACACCCTTTAGTTACTAGTACACATAAAAAACATATGTTTAATGTACCTTAAAAAAAATTGTTAAAATACAGCCAATAATGACTTTTTTTTTGTGGTCCCCTTTTTTTTTTTTATAAAAGTACCGAAAAGTATCGAAAATATTGGTAGTGGGACAACATTAATCAGGTGGCAGCGAAATGCCGCCTCCACGGTGCGTTGTCAAAACAGGTTGTTGGCCTCCAGGGCAGCAGCGTCATTCTTCCGTGCTCTTCAAGTGCAACATGTAAACGTCGCCCTCCACGTACAGTAGCCATAAATTGACATTTGAAAGACGCTCGTCACCTCGTCTGTCTGCACGAGTAATTGTCAGGGCCACAAATCACCAGAAAACAAGCAGGTCTCACACACGTGGAGGAAAAAAAGTTGAACTTCTCTGCACACACGCACACACACACACACACACACACACACACCGCTCAGCCGCCAACAAACCGACGATGCGGAATCCTACTCCGCTGCAACGTCACGCGCGCCCACTTTGTGAGCGGGCGTTGACGAGGGCACTTTTTCGTACGACTTTCCACGGCGTGGGTCGACCGTGACGTCTGGCCTCGGCGTCTGCCCTTCATCTCACGCAACACCAGTCGTAAAAATCTGGAGAGAAAAAAAAAAACATAACGTGCAAAGGACGCAAAAAAAAGGAACTTGGGCGCTCTCTTATTGTCTGAGCTTTGGATGTCATCACCAGATGAGGTTTAGCAAATTACACAGCGAACAACAAATCAAACGTGAGAACTTCACCACTGAAATCCGACGTTCTGACACTACGACGATGGAATTTGGGGTCTTTCAAGTGTGTTTTGTGAGAGTGACTCCGCCCTTCCATTGTTCTGCCTGTCAGATATTTGGCAAATAATTATTGCTATGTTGTTTTTCATCCATATTTTGTGTGTAAAACATAGGTATGCTAAAATCACTGTTCGCTACATACTTTGGTTGTAAAACTTTTGTGTTATAAGGCTTCAATGCAGCAACCCCCGCCACCCTGAAAGGGACAAGCAAAAAAAAATGGATGGATGGATGTTTCTAAATTACAAAATTTTTTAGCACTGCAACGATTAACCGTTTAAATCAATTAATTTGATTAGAAAAAACGTTACTTACATTTTATATACATATATATATATATATATATATATATATGTATATATATATATATATATATATATGTATATATATATATATATATATATATATATACACATACGTGTGTGTGTGTGTATATACACACATATTTATATACACATACATATATTTATATATATATACACACATATACATATATATATACATATATATATATATATACATACACATATGTATACATATATACATATACACATATATACACACACACATATATATAATACATATATAGATACACATATATATACACACATATATATAGACATACATATATATATAATACATATATAGATACACATACATATATACACATATATATACATATATACAGTATATATATATATATATATATATATATATATATATATATATATATATATATATATATATATATATATATACACGTGTGTGTGTGTATATACACACATATTTATATACACATACATATATTTATATATATATATACACATATACATATATATATATATATATATTCATATATATATATATATATATACATATGTATACATATATACATATACACATATATATAGACATATATATATATGTATATATAGACACATATATATATGTATATGTATTTTTATATACACATATATATATATATATGTGTCTATACATACATACATACATACTGTACATACATACATACATACATACATACATACATACATACATACATACATACATACATATATATATATATATATATATATATATATATATATATATATATATATACACGTGTGTGTGTGTGTGTATATACACACATATTTATATACACATACATATATTTATATATATATATACACATATACATATATATATATATATATATATATATATATATATATATATATATATATATATATATATATATATATATATATACATATATATCAATCAATCAATCAATGTTTATTTATATAGCCCTAAATCACAAGTGTCTCAAAGGGCTGTACAAGCCACAACGACATCCTCGGTACAGAGCCCACATACGGGCAAGGAAAAACTCACCCCAGTGGGACGTCGGTGAATGACTATGAGAAACCTTGGAGAGGACCGCATATGTGGGTAACCCCCCCCCTCTAGGGGAGACCGAAAGCAACGGATGTCGAGTGGGTCTGACATAACATTGTGAAAGTCCAGTCCGCAGTGGATCCAACACATCAGCGGGAGTCCAGTCCACAGCGGGGCCAACAGGAAACCATCCCGAGCGGAGACGGGTCAGCAGCGCAGAGATGTCCCCAACCGATGCACAGGCTAGTGGTCCACCCGGGGTCCCGGCTCTGGACAGCCAGCACTTCATCCATGGCCACCGGACCTATGCAACTCCCCCTCGCAAGGGACAGGGGAGAAGAGGAGAGAAGAAAAGAAACGGCAGATCAACTGGTCTAAAAAAGGGGGGGGTCTATTTAAAGGCTAGATTATACAAATGAGTTTTAAGATGGGACTTAAATGCTTCTACTGAGGTAGCATCTCTAACTGTTACCGGGAGGGCATTCCAGAGTACTGGAGCCCGAATAGAAAACGCTCTATAGCCCGCAGACTTTTTTTTGGCTCTGGGAATCACTAATAAGCCGGAGTTCTTTGAACGCAGATTTCTTGTCGGGACATATGGTACAATACAATCGGCGAGATAGGCTGGAGCTAAACCGTGTAATATTTTATACGTAAGTAGTAAAACCTTAAAGTCGCATCTTAAGTGCACAGGAAGCCAGTGCAAGTGAGCCAGTATAGGCGTAATATGATCAAACTTTCTTGTTTTTGTCAAAAGCCTTGCAGCCGCATTTTGTACCAACTGTAATCTTTTAATGCTAGACATAGGGAGGCCCGAAAATAATACGTTACAGTAATCGAGACGAGACGTAACGAACGCATGAATAATGATCTCAGCGTCGCTAGTGGACAAGATGGAACGAATTTTAGCGATATTACGGAGATGAAAGAAGGCCGTTTTAGTAACACTCTTAATGTGTGACTCAAACGAGAGAGTTGGGTCGAAGATAATACCCAGATTCTTTACCGAGTCTCCTTGTTTAATTGTTTGGTTGTCAAATGTTAAGGTGGTATTATTAAATAGATGTTGGTGTCTAGCAGGACCGATAATCAGCATTTCCGTTTTCTTAGCGTTGAGTTGCAAAAAGTTAGCGGACATCCATTGTTTAATTTCATTAAGACACGCCTCCAGCTGACTACAGTCCGGCGTGTTGGTCAGCTTTAGGGGCATGTAGAGTTGAGTGTCATCAGCATAACAGTGAAAGCTAACACCGTACTTGCGTATGATGTCACCCAGCGGCAGCATGTAAATACTAAAGAGTGCAGGGCCAAGAACCGAACCCTGGGGAACTCCGCACGTTACCTTGACATAGTCCGAGGTCACATTGTTATGGGAGACGCACTGCATCCTGTCAGTAAGATAAGAGTTAAACCAAGACAAGGCTAAGTCTGACATACCAATACGTGTTTTGATACGCTCTAATAAAATATTATGATCGACGGTATCGAAAGCGGCGCTAAGATCAAGAAGCAGCAACATAGATGACGCATCAGAATCCATCGTTAGCAATAGATCATTAGTCATTTTTGCGAGGGCTGTCTCCGTAGAGTGATTTGCCCTGAAACCGGATTGAAAAGGTTCACAGAGATTGTTAGTCACTAAGTGTTCATTTAGCTGCTGTGCAACAGTTTTTTCGAGAATTTTGGAAATAAACGGAAGGTGGGAGACCGGTCGGTAGTTTACCATGAGGTCAGGATCGAGGTTAGGTCTTTTGAGCAGAGGATGAATAACCGCTTTTTTGAATGCTAGGGGAACAGTGCCGGAGGAAAGTGATAAGTTTATAATATTTAACACTGATGGACCTAATAATACAAACAGTTCCTTGATAAGTTTCCCAGGAAGTGGGTCAAGTAAACATGTTGTTTGTTTTATCCCACTTACACGCTGTAATAATTCCTCTAATGTTATTTCATCAAAAATAGAGAGACTATTTTGGAGGGCAGTGTCCGTCGTATATACAGTCGTATTTGTGTTAATAGAGCCCAGTTGTAGCTGGGATGCGTTGTCTTTAATCTCCTTTCTAATGAGTTCAATTTTCTTATTAAAGAAATTCATAAAATCATCTGCCGAGTGGGTGGAGCTACTGGGAGGAGTCCCTTGTTGGGTTAGCGATGCTACTGTACTAAACAGAAATTTAGGATCGTTTTTGTTGAGGCGGATGAGATTTGAGTAGTATTTAGCTTTAGCTAAGGTAAGCATGCGTTTATAAGTTATTAAACTATCACTCCATGCTTGATGGAAAACCTCAAGTTTAGTCGCGCGCCATTTGCGTTCCAGTTTTCTACATGATAATTTATGAGCTCTAATTTCTTCTGTAAACCATGGGGTGCGCCTTTTAGGGGCCCTTTTTTGCTTTAGCGGTGCTATACTATCAATAATTTCGCGCAAGGCATCGTCAAAGTTGTTAGTGAGTTTATCAATAGAGCCGACATAATTTGGGAATGGTGCTATTACCGAAGGCAGTAGGTCAGCAAGAGTCATCGTTGTGGCAGCATTAATGTTGCGGCCGCTATAGCAGTTATTATTATTATTAGCTTGTTGACAAAGAGTCAAAACTTCAAATTTTATAAGGTAATGATCGGACATTACTTTAGTATATGGAAGTATCATAACTTTGGAGGTGGTGACACCCCTGACAAGCACTAGATCTATTGTATTACCGTTGCGATGCGTGGGTTCATGTATTATTTGTGTAAGACCACAGCTATCAATTATGGTTTGGAGCGCCACGCACTGAGGGTCCGATGGGGTATTCATATGGATATTAAAGTCCCCCATTATGATTATATTGTCGGCGTGCGTCACTAGATCAGCAACGAACTCTGAGAATTCACTGATAAAGTCCGAATAGGGCCCAGGGGGGCGGTAGATAACAGCCAGGTCGAGAGGTAGCGGTGTGACAGACCTCATAGTAAGCACCTCAAACGATTTATATTTATTATTTAGGTTAGGGGTAAGGTTGAAATTTTCATTGTATATTAGTGCGACACCCCCTCCCCTTTTAAGAGGGCGGGCAACATGCGCATTCGTATAGTTAGGAGGAGATGCCTCATTGAGCGCAAAAAATTCGTCCGGTTTGAGCCAGGTTTCGCTAAGACCAATGACGTTAAGATTGTTGTCTCTAATGACCTCATTAACCAATAACGCCTTGGGAGACAATGATCTTATGTTTAAAAAGCCCATATTATAGGTATTGGGCTGTTTTGACGAGTTTTTGTTGAGATTATCCGTATACATATGTATACATATGTATACATATATACATATACACATATATATAGACATATATATATGTATATATATATAGACACATATATATATGTATATGTATTTTTATATACACATATATATATATATGTGTCTATACATACATACATATATATATATATACACATATATATATATATATATATATGTATATATATATATATATATATATATATATATATATATATATATATATATATATATATATATATATATATATATATATATATATATATATATATATATATATATATATATATATATATATATATATATATATATATATATATATATATATATGTTAGGTCAGGAAAAAACACAGAGGCTATTTCATCCCTACAAGCCTGTTTCGCAGGTTTCCCTGCTCTTCAGGGGATCAATCCCTTAAGAAACCTCTCCAAGACTTTAGCTCCAGACTTCTTCTGCTTGTTTGAGATTGTCATTACTGCCACAAGTGGCGGACAAGTGTATGACAACCATACCATACGGACCACAGCGGACCCTCTAGGGCAGACCTGGGCAGATTAAGGCCCTGAAGAGCAGGGAAACCTGCCAAACAGGCTTGTAGGGATGAAATAGCCTGTGTGTTTTTTCCTGACCTCACTGTATAACGGATAAACTACAGTAACCTCGACTATGTATGTATGTATATATATATATATATATATATATATATATATATATATATATATATATATATATATATATATATATATATATATATATATATATATATATATGTATATGTATACCGGCCCCCAGACACATTTTTTTCTCTAAATTTGCCCCCCGAGTCTAAATAATTGCCCAGGCCTGCTATAGGGGGCACTCGCAGCCCAACAATGGGCCCCGCCCCTATGGTTAAGAAACACCGCCTCGTTTGTCTCGATTATCGTACGACCAAACATTCCACGTCACAAAAAATGCACTTTAAATATGTACACGAGTGTGGAGAGTTAAGATAGTTCCACTTTACGTACGAAAAACCAAGTAAAAAGCTTTCCCACAACAACACCCGATTCCCGCTAATGCAAAATGGCCGCAGGTAAAAGTAGTAAAAAAAAAAGCAGCTTTCACTTCCAATATAATCCCGGCAAGGCCCCCGGGAGGAACCTGGCGCAGCTGTGTTATCATTAGTGTCCGAGCGGGCCCGTCAAAGTCTCCCAAAGTGACACACATATATGCACAATGCCTAATTACTGCCAGTTAGCCCGCTCATTTATCGCCATTACCCCAAAACCACTTCCTGCGCTGCCTGGTGGGATACGCGTCAGCCTGGAAATGTCCTTTGGATACGCCGGCCCCGACGGACAAGACACAATTTAGCAATTACTAAGTAAACGTACAAATCCGTTGCTTTATTGGCGACACCTGCAGAGTCTGACAGTGAGGCCTTCATTACCAAACGCGCGTATAAAAGTTAAGAAGGCGGGGGTTGAAAAGGGATGATTGATTTACGGGCGACGCGAGAGGCTGTCAGGCTACCGTCGCTCCCACGGGCGCGTCCAATTAATAGCCTGCCAACACTCAGGTGTTTATCCTTTTACCATCTTAATTTATCGCGGTAGCGCGCCATTTGTTGCGAATTAGCACTGAAAACACAGAGTGCAGACGAGGGTGTGGGTCCGCGACTAAAACTTGACCCGATGCCAGCTATTGAAGGGGGGGGGGGGGGGGGGGGGGACCATGCCAGTAAGTTCAAGGTTGGGGGAAAAAAGAGAAGTGAATGTAAAAAGAGAAAAAAGAGAAGTGAATGTAAAAAATGGAAAATTTTAAATAAGAACCTGTAAAATCTAAAACTAAAAAAAAACAATGATAATTTTCAAAAAAATCTGAAGATTGGCACTGAGTAACATACAGTATCATCATTTTATAAAAGGATCCACAAAAAATATTGTGTGCTTATGATACCAAAACCGTGAAAACACATTCAACTTTACAAAACACAACACAAAAGTACGGGTCAGACGCGCAGCAACAAACAAATATACATATTTATATATATATATATATATATATATATATATATATATATATATATATATATATATATATATATATATATATATATATATATATATATATATATATATATATATATATATATATATATATATATATATATGAATGAATGAAATAAACTTATTTCGGTCACTTATTTCGGTCATATAATCAACCATCAACCATTTTGTGTGACCAGATTAACAGTACAGATTAGACATATTTAACAATCATACACATTTACACACAAAAAGAAAATACATACATACATATATGTATGTATGTATATATATATATACATACATAGATACATTATATATATATATTAGGGCTGCAACAACTAATCGATTAAATTGATTAAAATCGATTATAAAATATTTGCCGATTAATTTAGTCATCGATTCATTGGATCTATGCTATGCGCATGCGCAGAGCCTTTTTAATATTTTTTTTTTTTTTTTTTTTTTAATAAACCTTTTTTATAAACTGCAACATGTACAAACAGCTGAGAAACAATAATCAAAATAAGTATGGTGCCAGTATGCTGTTTTTTTTTTTTTTCCAATAAAATACTGGAAAGGATAGAAATGTAGTTTGTCTCTTTTATCTGATTATTAATCTATTAATCGAAGTAATAATCGACAGATTAATCGATTATCAAATTAATCATTAGTTGCAGCCCTAATTTTTATATATATATATATATATATATATATATATATATATACACACATATACATATATACATATATATATACATACAGTATATATATACATATACATATACATATACACATATATATACATATATATATATATATATATATGTATATGTGTGTATATATATATGTATATATGTGTGTGTGTATATATGTATATATGTATATATGTGTGTGTGTGTATATATATATATATATATATATATATATATATATATATATATATATACATATATATACACACACACACACACACAGATACAGACAGACACAGACACAGACACACATATATATATATATATATATATATATATATATATATATATATATATATATATATATATATATATATATATATATATATATATATATATATATATATATATATATATATATATCCATCCATCCATCCATCCATTTTATACCGCTTGTCCCTCTCGGGGTCGTGTGGGGTGATGGCGCTGCATTCGGGCGTAAGGGGGTGGGCGTACACCTTGGACAAGTACACACTGGCCCCCAGACACATTATTTTCTCTCAAAGTGGCCCCTGAGTCAAAATAATGGCCCAAATTAGGAGCCTTGAGACAAAGAATGGGTCAAAAAGAACCGGGTGCATTCTTATGGTGAAATCTCCCGAGCGAAACAAAACACGTCACCATGGTTCATTCATTGACTCTCAATAGCGGAAATCAGTTCAGCGGTTTTAGTATCACCTGACTAACCCGCCAACCAACCACACAATGCCAACGCTGGTGTGCTGTGAAAGGAGGCAGTTGGTCATGTGACATGCGACATGGCGAGCTGACCCGGATTCAAGGAGGGGAAGGAACACGGAGGCAGAAAGAGAGACTGGCCTGCATGTATTATTAAAAGCAAGACGACACCTGGAAGAAATGTAAGAAGAAAAGACGAAGCTGATGTAACACTGAATTGTGACGCTTGCTGTGGAAGTTTCTAGTATGACACACCAACCAATCAGCAACTGTCTTGTGACGTGTCACACCACCGTCTTGTTCATAATTAACGATGGGAAACCTCACCTACTTTTGTCACCTTCCTCTTTGCTTGGCTTCCAAAACTACTTTTCATAATAATAAGCTCATTAAATCCAAGTATTTAGATATAAATGTGGCACATTAGCATGTATCTCCCCGTTATACTCATTGGCTGGGGGGGGAAAAAAAAAGTGATAACGTTTGTGAGGCTCCCAAACATTTTCCCACCTCACACAAAAATGCGCTTTGCATTGGACTTGGTGATGTATGGCTTAGATGCAGCTGCTCGGCCATGGAAACCCATTCAATGGAGCTCTCTGCGTACTGTACGTGGGCTAATTGGAAGGTCACATGAAATTTGGAGCTCTGTAGCAACTGACTGTGCAGGAAGTCTTTGCACTATGCGCTTCAGCATCCTCTCTGTCAGTTTACGTGGCCTACCACTTGCTGGCTGAGTTGCTGTTGTTCCCCAACTCTTCACTTTTCTTATAATAAAGCAAACAGTTGACCCGCCTCGGTCTGTCTCATCGCGGCGAGAGTCCCGCTGGGATCGGCTGGGAGGGAGCAAAGTGCACGTCAGCGCTCGGCATAGTTGCATGCAAACAAGCCTGGAAGACTGACCTCCCCCTCCACACAGACACACACAAAAAATACACACAGCTCGCTTGAGCCATCTCACCAACTGCTCTGTGTTTTGTCTCACACACACACACACACATTCTTGTATTTCTTACCTTCTTGAGACCTCCGAAAAATGCCTCCCTCTTTAGGACCAGCCTTTCTAGATATATAAAGATGTGTATTTACAACATGAATAATATATACATACTATGCAAATATAAAAAAGCTTGTTGTGAAAAATGAGTTGGAATTTCACAAGAAAAAGGTCACAATTTCACAAGAAAAACTTCAAATTTTGGGGGTATTATAATAAAAGTCATCATTTTACTCAACGCAAATCAACATTTTACAAGAAAAACTGAACATTTGTGCAATATTATGATAAAAGTTGGAATTTTACCCAATTACAGTCGCAATTTTACAAGAAAAGCTTAACATTTTGGCAATTTTATGAAAAGGCTGGTAATTTTACTCGACAAAAGTCACAATTTTATATGAAAACTTTAAAATGTTGGCAATGTTATAATAATACTCGGAATTTTACTTGGCAAAATGATGACAAAAGTCATAATTTTACTCAAAAAATGTCACTATTTTACAAGAACAACCAAAAAATGGGCAACGTTGTGATAAAAGTCTGAATTTTATATGACAAATTTTACCATTTTGCATTAAAAAAGTAATCATTTTAAATTAAAAAAGGAATAATTTTACAAAAACATATTGCAATATTACAGAAACAGAAAGAATATGAGAAAGTGTTCCCAATTTTGTAAGAAAAAAGTCGACACATTGTGAGAAAAAGACTGCTTTTATTTATTTATTATTTTTTTAATATATTTTGTTTGTAATTGGTTTTTAATCTTCATTATTTACTTCAAGTTATTACAGTCTGTCACTATATACATATTTATTTTATTTTTGTAATACATTTTGGCCAAAGGCACAGTTCGATTTCTTACACACATCTTTGTATTTGTTACCTTCTTGAGACCTCCGAAAAATGCCTCCCTCTTTAGGACCAGCCTTTCTAGATATATAAAGATGTGTATTTACAACATGAATAATATATACATACTATGCAAATATAAAAAAGCTTGTTGTGAAAAATTAGTTGGAATTTCACAAGAAAAAGGTCACAATTTCACAAGAAAAACTTGGAATTTTGGGAGTATTATAATAAAAGTCATCATTTT
Organism: Entelurus aequoreus; assembly: GCF_033978785.1. NCBI lineage: Eukaryota > Metazoa > Chordata > Actinopteri > Syngnathiformes > Syngnathidae > Entelurus > Entelurus aequoreus. The sequence goes on along the minus strand of NC_084757.1, from coordinate 11,444,466 downwards.
ACTCAACGCAAATCAACATTTTACAAGAAAAACTGAACATTTGTGCAATATTATGATAAAAGTTGGAATTTTACTCAATAACAGTCGCAAAAGCTTAACATTTTGGCAATTTTATGAAAAGAGTCGTAATTTTACTCGACAAAAGTCACAATTTTATATGAAAACTTTAAAATGTTGGCAATATTATAATAATACTCGGAATTTTACTCGGCAAAATGATGACAAAAGTCATAATTTTACTCAAAAAATGTCACTATTTTACAAGAACAACCAAAAAATGGGCAACGTTGTGATAAAAGTCTGAATTTTATATGACAAATGTTGCCATTTTGCATTAAAAAAGTAATCATTTTACATTAAAAAAAAAGGAATAATTTTACAAGAACATATTGCAATATTACAGAAACAGAAAGAATATGAGAAAGTGTTCCCAATTTTGTAAGAAAAAAGTCGACACATTGTGAGAAAAAGACTGCTTTTATTTATTTATTTATTTTTTTAATATATTTTGTTTGTAATTGGTTTTTAATCTTCATTATTTACTTCAAGTTATTACAGTCTGTCACTATATATATATTTATTTTATTTTTGTAATACATTTTGGCCAAAGGCACAGTTCGATTTCTTACACACATCTTTGTATTTGTTACCTTCTTAAGACCTCCGAAAAATGCCTCCCTCTTTAGGACCAGCCTTTCTAGATATATAAAGATGTGTATTTACAACATGAATAATATATACATACTATGCAAATATAAAAAAGCTTGTTGTGAAAAATGAGTTGGAATTTCACAAGAAAAAGGTCACAATTTCACAAGAAAAACTTGGAATTTTGGGAGTATTATAATAAAAGTCATCATTTTACTCAACGCAAATCAACATTTTACAAGAAAAACTGAACATTTGTGCAATATTATGATAAAAGTTGGAATTTTACTCAATAACAGTCGCAAAAGCTTAACATTTTGGCAATTTTATGAAAAGAGTCGTAATTTTACTCGACAAAAGTCACAATTTTATATGAAAACTTTAAAATGTTGGCAATATTATAATAATACTCGGAATTTTACTCGGCAAAATGATGACAAAAGTCATAATTTTACTCAAAAAATGTCACTATTTTACAAGAACAACCAAAAAATGGGCAACGTTGTGATAAAAGTCTGAATTTTATATGACAAATGTCGCCATTTTGCATTAAAAAAAAGTAATAATTTCACATAAAAAAAAGTTATAATTTTACCAAAAAAAATTGCAATATTAGAGAAACAGAAAGAATATGAGAAAATTGTTCACAATTTTATAAGAAAAAAGTTGACATATTGTGAGAAAAAGGTAATTTATTTTTCTCTTGACAGTTTTGTTTGTAATTGGTTTTTAATCTTCATTATTTACTTCAAGTTTATACAGTATGTCTCTATATACATATTTGTTTTATTTTTTTAATTAATTTTGGCCAAAGGGGGCGCAGTTCGATTTCTTACACACATTCTTGTATTTGTTAACTTCACTAGACGTCCGAAAAATGCCTCCCTCTTTAGGACCAGCCTTTCTAGATATATAAAGATGTGTATTTACAACATGAATAATATATACATACTATGCAAATATAAAAAAGCTTGTTGTGAAAAATGAGTTGGAATTTCACAAGAAAAAGGTCACAATTTCACAAGAAAAACTTCGAATTTTGGTAGTATTATAATAAAAGTCATCATTTTACTCAACGCAAATCAACATTTTACAAGAAAAACTGAACATTTGTGCAATATTATGATAAAAGTTGGAATTTTACTCAATAACAGTCGCAAAAGCTTAACATTTTGGCAATTTTATGAAAAGAGTCGTAATTTTACTCGACAAAAGTCACAATTTTATATGAAAACTTTAAAATGTTGGCAATATTATAATAATACTCGGAATTTTACTCGGCAAAATGATGACAAAAGTCATAATTTTACTCAAAAAATGTCACTATTTTACAAGAACAACCAAAAAATGGGCAACGTTGTGATAAAAGTCTGAATTTTATATGACAAATGTCGCCATTTTGCATTAAAAAAAAGTAATAATTTCACATAAAAAAAAGTTATAATTTTACCAAAAAAAATTGCAATATTACAGAAACAGAAAGAATATGAGAAAATTGTTCACAATTTTATAAGAAAAAAGTTGACACATTGTGAGAAAAAGGTAATTTATTTTTCTCTTGACAGTTTTGTTTGTAATTGGTTTTTAATCTTCATTATTTACTTCAAGTTTATACAGTATGTCTCTATATACATATTTTTTTTATTTTTTTTAATTAATTTTGGCCAAAGGGGGCGCAGTTCGATTTCTTACACACAATCTTGTATTTGTTAACTTCACTAGACGTCCGAAAAATGCCTCCCTCTTTAGGACCAGCCTTTCTAGATATATAAAGATGTGTATTTACAACATGAATAATATATACATACTATGCAAATATAAAAAAGCTTGTTGTGAAAAATGAGTTGGAATTTCACAAGAAAAAGGTCACAATTTCACAAGAAAAACTTCGAATTTTGGGAGTATTATAATAAAAGTCATCATTTTACTCAACGCAAATCAACATTTTACGAGAAAAACTGAACATTTGTGCAATATTATGATAAAAGTTGGAATTTTACTCAATAACAGTCGCAAAAGCTTAACATTTTGGCAATTTTATGAAAAGAGTCGTAATTTTACTCGACAAAAGTCACAATTTTATATGAAAACTTTAAAATGTTGGCAATGTTATAATAATACTCGGAATTTTTCTCGGCAAAATGATGACAAAAGTCATAATTTTACTCAAAAAATGTCACTATTTTACAAGAACAACCAAAAAATGGGCAACGTTGTGATAAAAGTCTGAATTTTATATGACAAGTGTTGCCATTTTGCATTAAAAAAGTAATCATTTTTCATTAAAAAAAGTAATAATTTTACAAGAACATATTGCAATATTACAGAAACAGAAAGAATATGAGAAATTGTTCCCAATTTTGTAAGAAAAAAGTCGACACATTGTGAGAAAAAGACTGCTTTTAGTTATTTATTTTTTTAATATATTTTGTTTGTAATTGGTTTTTAATCTTCATTATTTACTTCAAGTTATTACAGTCTGTCACTATATACATATTTATTTTATTTTTGTAATACATTTTGGCCAAAGGCACAGTTCGATTTCTTACACACATCTTTGTATTTGTTACCTTCTTGAGACCTCAGAAAAATGCCTCCCTCTTTATGACCAGCCTTTCTAGATATATAAAGATGTGTATTTACAACATGAATAATATATACATACTATGCAAATATAAAAAAGTTTGTTATGAAAAATGAGTTGGAATTTCACAAGAAAAAGGTCACAATTTCACAAGAAAAAGATCACAATTTCACAAGAAGAGCTTAGAATTGTGGCAGTGTTATAATAAAAGTCGTCATTTTACTCAACGCTAGTCAACATTTTACAAGAAAAACCGAACATGTGTGCAATATTATGATAAATGTTGGAATTTTACTCAGTAACAGTCGCAATTTTACAAGAAAAGCTTAACATTTTGGCAATTTTATGAAAAGAGTCGTAATTTCACTCGACAGAAGTCACAATTTTATAAGAAAACTTTAAAATGTTGGTAATATAATAATAATAATAATCGGAATTTTACTTGTCAAAGTTATGACAAAAGTTGTAATTTTACTCAAAAGAATTCACTATTTTACAAGAACAACCAAAAAATGGGCAATATTGTGATAAAAGTCAGAACTTTATATGACAAATGTCACCATTTTGCATTCAAAAGTAATCATTTTACATAAAAAAAAAACAGTAATATCATCAATCAATCAATCAAAGTTTATTTTTATAGCCCTAAATCAGGAGTGTCTCAAAGGGCTGCACAAGCCACAACGACATCCTCGGCTCAGATCCCACATAATAATAACGCGATAAATTTACGAGAAAATATCGCAATATCACAGAAACAGAAAGAATATGACAAATTGTTCCCAATTTTATAAGAAAAAAGTCGGACACTTTGAGAAGAAGACTGCTTTTAGTTCATTTATCGTTTTTTTTTGTTTGTTTGTTTATAATCGGTTTTTAATCCTCATTATTTACATCACGTTATGACAGTATGTCTCTATACACTACTTTTACTCTCCTAAACACACTTGTTGGCCACAGGGGGAGCACTTCAAATGTTTACACACACTTGTTATGTCATATGTTGACCAGAGGGGGAGCACTTTTAAAACCAACATTAGAAAAATCCCTCCTTTTTTGGGACCACCCTCATGTTGATAGATGTCACCAGCAGGGGTGCTAATGAGACATTCTCTATTAGATGCAATGTTATTGGGACCATGATTTATGTCATCACTTGTTCACACCTCCTCATATGGAAGATACTTTTCCTTCTTCATGTCTCAAGAAGGCTAGAAATACAAGAACACACACACACACACACACATTCTCGCAGCTAATGCATGTGCACACAGGAGGCTGTGATAAGAGCAGCAGCCTTTTAACCTTCTGCAACAGACAAGATTCCAACTGTGCACTCAATCACTCCGTGTGTGTTCACATGTGAGACGTGTGTGTGTGTGCGTGTGTGTGTGTGTGTGTAGGTGTGTGTGTGAACGCGTCAAACTCAGTTTCGACTGAACCTTTGTTTTGTTTTTTTCTCCTTTCGCCGTTCCTCTCTGACAAACCAGTCCGACCACGCAAATAACTGCGAACGCTTCTCACGGCCAAAACGCACTCGGCAAATACAGAAAATTAATGATTGGTCGACACGGCGGGAGCGCATTCCGCAAAGTTAGCCGACGCAAACGCTAAGTGTACACACACACACACACACACACACACACACACACACACACACACGCCAATCAGCCGTGTCAAAGTGATTAGTTTGATATGCAGGAAAAAAAATTTTTTAATTCAGTAGTGTTTTTCACCTTTTTTTTAGTCAAAGTGCTGACACTCGCAACTTTCTTTGGCCCCATGGTGGATTTTTTTTTTTTTTTTCCGCCTGTAAAATACTTTGCAAATACAGAAAATTAATGATTGGTCGACACGGCGGGAGCGCATTCCGCAAAGTTAGCCCACGCAAACGCTAAGCGTACACACACACACACACACACACACACACACACACACACACACACACACACACATACACACACACACGTGCCAATCAGCCGTATCATTGGGGATGCCTGCACAATACATATAGTAGTGCCTCGTTTTTTGGTCCAAAAGGCCCAAATAAGGTCCAAAAATGCAAAATGTCCCATAATGAATGAGGTACATCCACATAATCCGTTCCAAAGACCCCAAAATATGAACGTAAAACAGATTTTAAAAAGAGTGATTAGTTTGATATGCAGAAAACATTTTTTTTTAATTCAGTAGTGTTCCTCACATTTTTTTTAATCAAAGTGCTGACACTCGCAACTTTCTCTGGCCCCATGGTGGATTTTTTTTTTTTTCCGGCTGTAAAACACTCAGCAAATACAGAAAATTAATGATTGGTCGACACGGCGGGAGCGCATTCTGCAAAGTTAGCCGACGCAAACGCTAAGTGTACACACACACACACACACACACACACACACACACACACACACACACACACACACACACACACACACACACGCCAATCGGCCGTATCATTGGGGATGCCTGCACAATACATATAGTAGTGCAGAGGTTTTTGTTCCAAAAGGTCCAAAAAGGCAAATTGTCCCATAATGAATCAGGTACATCCAAATAATCCGTTCCAGAGACCCCAAAATATGAACGTAAAACAGATTTTAAAAAGAGTGATTAGTTTGATATGCAGAAGAAAAAAAAAATTCATTCAGTAGTGTTTTTCACCTTTTTTTTATTATCAAAGTGCTGACACTCGCAACTTCCTCTGGCCCCATGGTGGATTTTTTTATTTTTTTTTCGCCTATAAAATACTCTGCAAATACAGAAAATTAATGATTGGTCGACACGGCGGGAGCGCATTCTGCAAAGTTAGCCGACGCAAACGCTAAGTGTACACACACACACACACACACGCACACACACACACACACACACACACACACACACACACACACACACACACGCCAATCGGCCGTATCATTGGGGATGCCTGCACAATACATGTAGTAGTGCAGAGGTTTTTGTTCCAAAAGGTCCAAAAAGGCAAATTGTCCCATAATGAATCAGGTACATCCAAATAATCCGTTCCAGAGACCCCAAAATATGAACGCAAAACAGATTTGAAAAAGAGTGATTAGTTTGATATGCAGAAAAAAAATGTGTTAATTTAGTAGTGTTTTTCACCTTTTTTTTTATCAAAGTGCTGACACTCGCAACTTTCTTTGGCCCAATGGTGGATTTTTAAAAAAAAAAATTTCGCCTGTAAAATACTTTGCAAATACAGAAAATTAATGATTGGTCGACACGGCGGGAGCGCATTCTGCAAAGTTAGCCGACGCAAACGCTAAGCGTACACACACACACACACACACACACACACACACACACACAGACGTGCCAATCGGCCGTATCATTGGGGATGCCTGCACAATACATATAGTAGTGCAGAGGTTTTTGTTCCAAAAGGCCCAAATAAGGTCCAAACAGGCAAATTGTCCCATAATGAATCAGGTACATCCAAATAATCCGTTCCAGAGACCCCAAAATATGAACGCAAAACAGATTTTAAAAAGAGTGATTAGTTTGATATGCAGAAAAAATTTTTTTTTAATTCAGTAGTGTTTTATACCTTTTTTTTTTTAATCAAAGTGCTGACACTCGCAACTTTCTCTGGCCCCATGGTGGATTTTTTTATTTTTTTTTCGCCTGTAAAATACTTTGCAAATACAGAAAATTAATGATTGGTCGACACGGCGGGAGCGCATTCTGCAAAGTTAGCCGACGCAAACGCTAAGCGTACACACACACACACACACACACACACACACACACACACACACACACACGCCAATCAGCCGTGTCATTGGGGATGCCTGCACAATACATATAGTAGTGCAGAGGTTTTTGGTCCAAAAGGTCCAAAAAGGCAAATTGTCCCATAATGAATCAGGTACATCCAAATAATCCGTTCCAGAGTCCCCAAAATATGAACGCAAAACAGATTTTAAAAAGAGTGATTAGTTTGATATGCAGAAGAAGAAAAAAATTTCATTCAGTAGTGTTTTTCACCTTTTTTTTTATTATCAAAGTGCTGACACTCGCAACTTTCTTTGGCCCCATGGTGGATTTTTTTTTTCTTTCCGGCTGTAAAACACTCAGCAAATACAGAAAATTAATGATTGGTCGACACAGCGGGAGCGCATTCTGCAAAGTTAGCCAACGCAAACGCTAAGTGTACACACACACACACACACACACACACACACACACACACACACACACACACATACACACACACACACGTGCCAATCGGCCGTATCATTGGGGATGCCTGCACAATACATATAGTAGTGCAGAGGTTTTTGTTCCAAAAGGTCTAAAAAGGCAAATTGTCCCATAATGAATCAGGTACATCCAAATAATCCGTTCCAGAGACCCCAAAATATGAACGTAAAACAGATTTTAAAAAGAGTGATTAGTTTGATATGCAGGAAAAAAAAAATTAATTCAGTAGTGTTTTTCACCTTTTTTTTAGTCAAAGTGCTGACACTCGCAACTTTCTTTGGCCCCATGGTGGATTTTTAAAAATTTTTTTTCGCCTGTAAAATACTTTGCAAATACAGAAAATACTGCAAAGTTAGCCGACGCAAACGCTAAGTGTACACACACACACACACACACACACACACACACACACACACACACACACACACACACACACACACACACACACACGTGCCAATCAGCCGTATCATTGGGGATGCCTGCACAATACATATAGTAGTGCCTCGTTTTTTGGTTCAAAAGGCCCAAATAAGGTCCAAAAATGCAAAATGTCCCATAATGAATGAGGTACATCCACATAATCCGTTCCAAAGACCCCAAAATATGAACGCAAAACAGATTTTAAAAAGAGTGATTAGTTTGATATGCAGAAAACATTTTTATTTAATTCAGCAGTGTTTCACACATTTTTTTAAATCAAAGTGCTGACACTCGCAACTTTCTCTGGCCCCATGGTGGATTTTTTTTTTTTTTTCCGGCTGTAAAACACTCAGCAAATACAGAAAATTAATGATTGGTCGACACGGCGGGAGCGCATTCTGCAAAGTTAGCCGACGCAAACGCTAAGTGTACACACACACACACACACACACACACACACACACACACACACACACGTGCCAATCGGCCGTATCATTGGGGATGCCTGCACAATACATATAGTAGTGCAGAGGTTTTTGTTCCAAAAGGCCCAAAAATGCAAAATGTCCCATAATGAATCAGGTACATCCACATAATCCGTTCCAGAGACCCCAAAATATGAACGCAAAACAGATTTTAAAAAGAGTGATTAGTTTGATATGCAGAAAACATTTTTATTTAATTCAGTAGTGTTTTTCACCGTTTTTTTAGTCAAAGTGCTGACACTCGCAACTTTCTTTGGCCCCATGGTGGATTTTTTTTATTTTTTTTTCGCCTGTAAAATACTTTGCAAATACAGAAAATTAATGATTGGTCGACACGGCGGGAGCGCATTCTGCAAAGTTAGCCGACGCAAACGCTAAATGTACACACACACACGCACACACACACACACACACACACACACACACACACACACACACACACACACACACACACACACACACACACGTGCCAATCAACCGTATCATTGGGGATGCCTGCACAATACATATAGTAGTGCAGAGGTTTTTGTTCCAAAAGGTCCAAAAAGGCAAATTGTCCCATAATGAATCAGGTACATCCAAATAATCCGTTCCAGAGACCCCAAAATATGAACGCAAAACAGATTTGAAAAAGAGTGATTAGTTTGATATGCAGAAAACAATGTTGATAAATGAAATTTAAAATGACTTTTACCTTTATTGAAGACTCTTGTCAGCAAAGATGTCACTGAGAGTAGGGCTGCAACAACTAATCGATTAAATCGATTAAAATCGATTATAAAAATAGTTGCCAATTAATTTAGTCATCGATTCGTTGGATCTATGCTATGCGCATGCGTAGAGTTTTTATTTATTTTATTTTTTTTAATTAAAATTTTTATTTATTTTTATTTTTTTAATAATTTTTTAATAAACCTTTATTTATAAACTGCAACATGTACAAACAGCTGAGAAACAATAATCAAAATAAGTATGGTGCCAGTATGCTGTTTTTTTTTTCAATAAAATACTGGATAGGATAGAAATGTAGTTTGTTTCTTTTATCCGATTATTAATCGATTAATCGAAGTAATAATCGACAAATTAATCGTTAGTTGCAGCCCTAGCTGAGAGACTCTCAAATCTCACCATTGTACTTTGCTACAAGTTTTATTTTTTTAATTCAGTAGTGTTTCACACATTTTTTTATCAAAGTGCTGACACTCGCAACTTTCTTTGGCCCTACTGTGTTTGTTTGTTTTACAGTTGTACTCTAGGGCTGTAAAACACTCGGCAAATACAGAAAATTAATTATTGGTCGACACGGCGGGAGCGCATTCCGCAAAGTTAGCCGACGCAAACGCTAAGCGTGTACACACACACACACACACACACACACACACACACACACACGCCAATCGGCCGTATCATTGGGGATGCCTGCACAATACATATAGTAGTGCAGAGGTTTTTGTTCCAAAAGGTCCAAATAGGCAAATTGTCCCATAATGAATCAGGTACATCCAAATAATCCGTTCCAGAGACCCCAAAATATGAACGCAAAACAGATTTGAAAAAGAGTGATTAGTTTGATATGCAGAAAAAAAAAATTGTTAATTCAGTAGTGTTTTTCACCTTTTTTTTAGTCAAAGTGCTGACACTCGCAACTTTCTCTGGCCCCATGGTGGATTTTTTAATATTTTTTTTCGCCTGTAAAATACTTTGCAAATACAGAAAATTAATGATTGGTCGACACGGCGGGAGCGCATTCTGCAAAGTTAGCCGACGCAAACGCTAAGCGTACACACACACACACACATACGCACACACACACACACATACACACACACACGTGCCAATCAGCCGTATCATTGGGGATGCCTGCACAATACATATAGTAGTGCCTCGTTTTTTTGTCCAAAAGGCCCAAATAAGGTCCAAAAAGGCAAATTGTCCCATAATGAATCAGGTACATCCACATAATCCGTTCCAGAGACCCCAAAATATGAACGCAAAACAGATTTGAAAAAGAGTGATTAGTTTGATATGCAGAAAAAAAAATTGTTAATTCAGTAGTGTTTTTCACCTTTTTTTTAGTCAAAGTGCTGACACTCGCAACTTTCTTTGGCCCCATGGTGGATTTTTTAATTTTTTTTTTCGCCTGTAAAATACTTTGCAAATACAGAAAATTAATGATTGGTCGACACGGCGGGAGCACATTCTGCAAAGTTAGCCGACGCAAACGCTAAGCGTACACACACACACACACACACACACACACACACACACACACACACACACACACACACACACACACACACACACGCCAATCGGCCGTATCATTGGGGATGCCTGCACAATACATATAGTAGTGCAGAGGTTTTTGTTCCAAAAGGCCCAAAAAGGCAAATTGTCCCATAATGAATCAGGTACATCCAAATAATCCGTTCCAGAGACCCCAAAATATGAACGTAAAACAGATTTTAAAAAGAGTGATTAGTTTGATATGCAGAAAACATTTTTTTTTAATTCAGTAGTGTTCCTCACATTTTTTTTAATCAAAGTGCTGACACTCGCAACTTTCTCTGGCCCCATTGTGGATTTTATTTATTTTTTTTCGGCTGTAAAACACTCAGCAAATACAGAAAATTAATGATTGGTCGACACGGCGGGAGCGCATTCTGCAAAGTTAGCCGACGCAAACGCTAAGTGTACACACACACACACACACACACACACACACACGTGCCAATCAGCCGTATCATTAGGGATGCCTGCACAATACATATAGTAGTGCAGAGGTTTTTGTTCCAAAAGGCCCAAAAATGCGAAATGTCCCATAATGAATCAGGTACATCCAAATAATCCGTTCCAGAGACCCCAAAATATGAACACAAAACAGATTTTAAAAAGAGTGATTAGTTTGATATGCAGAAAAAATTGTTTTTCAATTCAGTAGTGTTTTTCACCTTTTTTTTTTTTAATCAAAGTGCTAACACTCGCAACTTCCTCTGGCCCCATGGTGGATTTATTTATTTTTTTTCGCCTGTAAAATACTCGGCAAATACAGAAAATGAATGATTGGTCGACACGGCGGGAGCGCATTCTGCAAAGTTAGCCGACGCAAACGCTAAGTGTACACACATACACACACACACACACACACACACACACACACACACACACACACACACACACACGCCAATCGGCCGTATCATTGGGGATGCCTGCACAATACATATAGTAGTGCAGAGGTTTTTGTTCCAAAAGGTCCAAAAAGGCAAATTGTCCCATAATGAATCAGGTACATCCAAATAATCCATTCCAGAGACCCCAAAATATGAACGCAAAACAGATTTTAAAAAGAGTGATTAGTTTGATATGCAGAAAACAATGTTGATAAATAAAATTTAAAATGACTTTTACCTTTATTGAAGACTCTTGTCAGCAAAGATGTCACTGAGAGTAGGGCTGCAACAACTAATCGATTAAATCGATTAAAATCGATTATAAAAATAGTTGCCAATTAATTTAGTCATCGATTCGTTGGATCTATGCTATGCGCATGCATAGAGTTTTTATTTTTTTTATTTTTTTTATTAAAATTTTAATTTATTTTTATTTTTTAAATTATTTTTTAATAAACCTTTATTTATAAACTGCAACATGTACAAACAGCTGAGAAACAATAATCAAAATAAGTATGGTGCCAGTATGCTGTTTTTTTCCCCAATAAAATACTGGATAGGATAGAAATGTTGTTCGTCTCTTTTATCCGATTATTAATCGATTATTCGAAGTAATAATCGACAGATTAATCGATTATCAAATTAATCGTTAGTTGCAGCCCTAGCTGAGAGACTCTCAAATCTCACCATTGTACTTTGCTACAAGTTTTATTTTTTTAATTCAGTAGTGTTTCACACATTTTTTTATCAAAGTGCTGACACTCGCAACTTTCTTTGGCCCTACTGTGTTTGTTTTTTTTACAGTTGTACTCTAGGGCTGTAAAACAATAATAATAAAATACAGAATATTAATGATTGGCCGACACGGCGGGAGCGCATTCTGCAAAGTTAGCCGACGCAAACGCTAAGTGTACACACACACACACACACACACACACACACACACACACACACACACACACACACACACACACACACACACACACACACACACACACACACACGTGCCAATCAACCGTATCATTGGGGATGCCTGCACAATACATATAGTAGTGCAGAGGTTTTTGTTCCAAAGGGCCTAAAAAGGCAAATTGTCCCATAATGAATCAGGTACATCCAAATAATCCGTTCCAGAGACCCAATAATACGAACATAAAACACATTTTAAAAAGAGTGATTAGTTTGATATGCAGAAAACAATGTTGATAAATGAAATTTAAAATTACTTTTACCTTTATTGAAGACTCTTGTCAGCAAAGATGGCGCTGAGAGACACTCAAATCTCACCTTTGTACTTTGCTACAAGTTTTTTTTTTATTCAATAGTGTTTTTCTCCCTTTTTTTTTTATCAAGGTGCTGACACTCGCAACTTTCTTTGGCCCTATGGTGGATTTTTTTACTTTTTTTATTTACAGATGTACTCTAGGGCTGTAAAACAATTAAAATATTTAATCCTAATTAATCGGATTTTGTTCATGCTTAACTCAAAATAAACCGCGATTAATCGCAGATAGATATAATTTTTCATCAATAATAAGTGTACCCTAGACAGACAGTTTTCAAGTTTTAACACCATGACTGGAAAAATAATATGCTTTAATGACATGTGTAATGAACAATATGCTCTTTCAAACAGCAAAAAGACAAACATGCTTTGAATGGAAAAAAATAATAATTAACTGTAGTGTGTTGGTGTCTTGCCAGATTTTGTATTTTGTTGGAGTACATACTTTGTATTCCTGCTGTAGGAGCACTTGCATTCAGAGGAGGAGCTACACGTCCATGTTTAGATACCAGTGCCGCACATTAATAACACAAAATGTGGATTGTTAGGCTCATAGTTTCACTGTCAAAGATGTTTGGTAATGTAATCTGTGATATTTCTACCTGAATAAAAGGCTTCTGATATTCTGTACATTACATGTTGTGCAAGTTTTTTTTTAATTCAGTAGTGTTTTATCAAGGTGCTGACACTCGCAACTTTCTCTGGCCCTATGGTGGATTTTTTTTTTTTTTTTTACAGATGTACTCTAGGGCTGTAAAACAATTAAAATATTTAATCCTAATTAATCAGATTTTGTTCACGCTTAACTCAAAATGAACCGCGATTAATCGCAGATAGATGTCATTTTTCATCATTAACAAGTGTACCCTAGACCGATCGTTTTCAAGTTTCAACACCATGACTGGACAAACAATGTGCTTCAATGAAATGTGTTATGAACAATATGCTCTTTTAAACAGCTCAAAACAAAAATGACAAACATTCTTTGAATGAAAAAATACCTGCAGTGTGTTTTGTATTTTGTTGGAGTACATCATTTGTATTCCTGCTGTAGGAGCACTTGCATTCAGAGGAGGAGCTACACGTTCATGTCCAAAATGTGCAGTTTGGGGACCCCTGATATAGACAATTGCGCTGTTTTAGACTGCAATATTGTTCAGTTAAGGACACTCATTACCAATGTCTAGCTTGCGTGCTACTGTGTGCTTAGCTGTTGTGTAGCTGCTACATCCTAGTAGCCTATTGCCTCCCATGTTTACCTTTTGTAAATGACTAAAACAGAAGAAATGGTGTGCTTATTGGAGGACATTTGGATGTTAACTGGCTGTAAACACGCTGCAAGACTGCTTGTATCTGAAGTTTTAGAATCAAGACGATATCATCTGATGATTGTTTTTTTGCTGATATCGGAGCGATAAAGACACACCTAAAACTTTTTTTTTTTTTTACACTCACGTCCTAATTCCACAGTTATAAAATAAATAAAAGTTACGAGTGCTGAAAGAGTGTTCAGTTGTTGAGCGGTTAGCTTCTTTCTACACTTTTATGGCAGTTGAAAATGAAAAATGAGAAACAATCAGCGACATGCACACGTAGCGATGGAAAAGAAGACAGACGCAAACGTAACACCCTTTGCGACGTTAATCTCTAAATCTCCACAACAATCTTTGCTCGGCTTTCCCACTAAGTCCTTACCACACCTTTTTTCCTGGCAGCGATGTATTGAGCAATGCAAAAAGCGCAGGGAGGGGAAGAAATAGCCATTGCAATTAAAACCGCAACACAAACAACACCCTGGACAAAATACAGACCACCAATCTGCACATACTTGTCACATAATTGTGTCAAGCTGTGAAAATGACACAAGATGATCCAGGCAGACAAGCCGTGCTACTTACTGGCCAATAACTGCCATTTGCATGCAAGCCCTAATTTAATGGTATAAACATATTAATACAGGATATACACAAGTATACTAATGGTATTCATTTCTGGGGCTGTCAATCTTTGGGCACCACACCAACATTTAAAAAATATTCAAAATCAACACTTTTTTTAATAACATTGGGTGCCAGTTCTGTGATTAACAACATTCCTCCACAAAATAGATAAACAGCTCTGATACATTTCTACGCTACTTAAAAGAAAACTGTTTTTTCAAAATAAAATGCTAGCCAAACATTTAATGAAGTCAAATACAAATATGGCAACAAGAGAAAACTTCTCTTTCCTAAAGTAAACAATATGACAATATGATAGGACAGGCCAGATTAAAAAAATAATAATATAAATAATTATATATATATATATATATATATATATATATATATATATATATATATATATATATATATATATATATATATATATATATATATATATATATATATATATATATATATATATATATATATATATACATATATACATGCAGTATATATACATATAGTATTCCGCCCAAATGCAGCTGAGATAGGCTCCAGCACCCCCCCGCGACCCCAAAAGGGACAAGCGGTAGAAAATGCATGGATGGATATATACATATATATATATACATATATATATATACATATACATATATACATACATATATACATACATATATACATATATATACATATATATATATATATATATATATATATATATATATATATATATATATATATATATATACATATACGTATATATACATATATTTATACATACACATATATACATATATATACATACATATATATATATATATATATATATATATATATATATATATATATATATATATATATATATATATATATACATATATAAACACATATACATATACAGTATATATATATATATATATACACCAGTGTTTCCCACACATTAATTTATTTGTGGCGCCCCGCCACGAAAGAATTACGTCCGCCACAAATAAATAAAATAAATTTTTTAAAAAATAATAATTACAAATTTTTAAAAAATATATATATTTTTTTTTTTTTTTTTTTTTTTTGTCCTCTCCAGCTTCTCAGGCAAATCATATAGTTGATGTAGATGCCCATATCGGCTGTTCAGATTTACTTTACAAAAGAGAAGTGTAGGATACTTCTCTTGTTGCCTTATTTGTATTTGACTTTATTAAATGTATTTATATTAGAAACACAACATGTGTATATAACAAAGGGTGCAAAGTCTGCAGGCAGTAGGGAACACATGGTTAAGTGTAGGGAGTAAAACTGATGGCAGTCTAAAGTTCAAGATTTTTGGAGCTCTTTGTTCAGTGGATCAGATGTTTGATGAAGCTCTGTGTCTATCTACCACCACTACTGTTTCCTGTTTATTTGTTACTGACTGTGGCAGGACACCTCTGCCTCTGTTTCACTTTATGTTGCTGGTAAATAATATGGTTGTAGTAGTAGGCTAAAGTTAAATTATTTAGTATGCACTAATTAAAGGGGCAGAGCTTTATGAGACATTTTAGCTTTTATATTTTATAAGATATATTTTTTGTAAGAACCACAATTAATGAATATATTTCAGTGAATAACTTATTGTTCAAATCTGTATATAAATATGTACATAAAGTGTTGTAATTATATTGTAAAATGTATGGATGGATGGATGGATGGACGTTTAAAACAAAACTGTTATTATTAATTAGTAGGTATAAATTTTTTGAGCCTTTTTAGAGAAAATTATATCTTTGTAGTAAATTATGCAAATTACTCGATGATGTCATGGTGACCACGCCCATGGCCACGCCCCCACCGCCACAGGTATCTTGGCAGTTTATGGGAAACACTGTATACACACACATATATATATGTGTGTATATATACATATATATACACATATATATATATATATATATATATATATATATATATATATATATATATATATATATATATATATATATATATATATATATATATATATATATATATATATGTATATATATATATATATAGATATATATACCCATATATACACATATATATACAAATACATACATACATATATATATATACACACACACATATATATATACACATACATATATATATATATCTATATATATATAGATATATATATATATGTACTGTATATATATACACACATACATACATATATACACATACATACATACATATATATATATATATATACTGTATATATTTAGTTTTTTAATCGATTCAAAATCATTACACATTAGAATTGCAATTAATTCAAAAATCTATTTTTTTTACACCCCTAATAATTACTATTGCTGTTGTTGTTGTAAATTACAATGTGATTAGATTAAATGTATATTTTATTAATACAAAAAACTGTCATTATTGATTTGTTCAAATTAAATGATTTATTCTTAATCAACACAAATTGCTACTGTACTAAAAAAAATGTACAGTAGCTATTTTTGTGGAATAGCCTTCATTTCTAAGAACAAGAATAGACTGTCGAGTTTCAGATGAAAGTTCTCTTTTTCTGGCCATTTTGAGCGTTTAATTGACCCCACAAATGTGATGCTCCAGAAACTCAATCTGCTCAAAGGAAGGTCAGTTTTGTAGCTTCTGTAACGAGCTAAACTGTTTTCAGATGTGTGAACATGATTGCACAAGGGTTTTCTAATCATCAATTAGCCTTCTGAGCCAATGAGCAAACACATTGTACTCTGATTTCTTCAAGTTGTAAACAATAACAGAAAATACATTTGTGATGTTGTGTTGTTGTGGTCCCCTTTTATTTTGAAAAGCATCGAAACACATTTGTTGTCCAAAAAATTGGTATCGGGACAACTTTTTTTGGTGCCTTTTTAATATTTTTAAGGGTAGTCCTTATTTTATTTCTACAGTTTAATTACTGCTTTTGTTGTTTTGTTTGTATCTATGTAGTTACAGCCTACAAAACCCCAAAACCAGTGAAGTTGGCACGTTGTGTAAATGGTGAATAAAAACAGAATACAATGATTTGCAAATCCTTGTCAACGTATATTCAATTGAATAGACTGCAAAGACAAGATATTTCATGTTCACACTGAGAAATTTTTTTTTTTTTTTTGCAAATAATCATGAACTTAGAATTGAATGGCTGCAACACATTGCAAAAAAGTTGTCACAGGGGCATGTTCACCACAGTGTTACATGGCCTTTCCTTTTAACAACACTCAGTAAACGTTTGGAAACTGAGGAGACACATTTTTGAAGCTTTTCAGGTGGAATTCTTTCCCATTCTTGCTTGATGTACAGCTTAAGTTGTTCAACAGTCCGGGGGTCTCCGTTGTGCTATTTTAGACTTCATATTTTGCCACACATTTTCAATGGGAGACAGGTCTGGACTACAGGCAGGCCGGTCTAGTACCCGCACTCTTTTACTACTTGGCATTGTCTTGCTGAAATAAGCAGGGGCGTCCATGATAACGTTGCTTTGATGGCAACATGTGTTGCTCCAAAACCTGTATGTACCTTTTCAGCATTAATGGTGCCTTCACAGATGTGTAAGTTACCCATGCTTTGGGCACTAATACACCCCCATACCATCACACATGCTGGCTTTTCAACTTTGCGCCTAGAACAGGAGGACACGACGTCCACATTTTCCAAAACAATTTGAAATGTGGACTCGTCAGACCACAGAACACTTTTCCACTTTGCATCAGTCCATCTTAGCTGAGCTCGGGCCGAGCGAAGCCGGCGGCGTTTCTGGGTGTTGTTGATAAATGGCTTTGGCTTTGCATAGTAGAGTTTTAACTTGGACTTACAGATGTAGCGACCAACTGTAGTTACTGACAGTGGGCTTTTCTGAAGTGTTCCTTGTATTTCATTTGACTGTTTTAATCAGTACACCACTTTTGGGGAAGTAGGGGCTGTTTTAAACATGTGTGAAATAATTAACTAAACCACGAAAAAAGACTGCGGTGAACTTGGCAAAGGAAACCAAAAATGTAGACTGCGTTAGATCAATTGAGTTTGGGAAAGTAGATAAAAGCGCTAAATAAAACATGCGCATCGGACAGCAGCACTCCCTAGTTCAAGTTCATTTCAGCACAGGACAAAGAGTCCATTTATCCCGAGGAGATGAGAGACAGTGAAGGGGGCGAGACGGCGAGGGAGAGGGGAGGGGCCGAGGAGGACAGGAGTGAGAGAAAAAAAAAAAAAAGACTGACAGCGGATTGTTCCAAAATAGCAGATGCCGGAATGTTGGCGGAAGGTGCCACATGAGCTCGAAATATTTGTTACTCCGTCGGCACGGCAACGCACAATCAAGAGCTTTTATTGGCCGATCCCAACAATAACAGCAACAGAGAGAAAGGGAGAGAGGGGGAAAAAAACACTTTGTGATATGAGAAGAATGTTGAAATTAAAATGGGTTTGGCGCTGAGGAAAATGAAACTCACACAGTGTGTGTGTGTGTGTGTGTGTGTGTGTGTGTGTGTGTGTGTGTGTAGGAGCCAGGGGACACTTTATTAGGCACACCTGACATGACACCCAACACACTAAATACTTGTCCTGGTTTTCACACAACGCCCCAGTTACTGATTTGTTTGCCCGCAGAAGTAAACAAAGAATCCCGAATGTTGGTGTCTAAGTCTCTGTCTTTTTTTTTTGTCTTTTTTTTTGGGGGGGGGGGGGGGTACGACAAAAAAAAACGTCCAATCAGCATTAAAAATCCAAACTACACTCATTTAAATCTATTACAAGTAGAGATGTCCGATAATGGCTTTTTTGCCGATATCCGATATTCCGATATTGTCCAACTCTTAATTACCGATTCCGATATCAACCGATACCGATATATACAGTCGTGGAATTAAAACATTATTATGCCTAATTTTGTTGTGATGCATTAAACCAGGGGTCACCAACCTTTTTGAAACCAAGAGCTACTTCTTGGGTACTGATTAATGCGAAGGGCTACCAGTTTGATACACACTTAAATAAATTGCCAGAAATAGCCAATTTGCTCAATTTACCTTTAACTCTATGTTATTATTAATAATGAATGATATTTACACTTAATTGAACGGTTTAAGAGGAGAAAACACGAAAAAAATGACAATTAAATTTTGAAACATAGTTTATCTTCAATTTCGACTCTTTAAAATTCAAAATTCAACCGAAAAAAAGAAGAGAAAAACTAGCTAATTCGAATCTTTTTGAAAAAATTAAAAAAATAATTTATGGAACATCATTAGTAATTTTTCCTGATTAAGATTAATTTTAGAATTTTGATTATATGTTTTAAATTGGTTAAAATCCAATCTACACTTTGTTAGAATATATAACAAATTGGACAAAGCTATATTTCTAACAAAGACAAATCATTATTTATTCTAGATTTTCCAGAACAAAAATTTTAAAAGAAATTCAAAAGACTTTGAAATAAGATTTAAATTTGATTCTACAGATTTTCTGGATTTGCCAGAATAATTTTTTTGAATTTTAATCATAATAAGTTTGAAGAAATATTTCACAAATATTCTTTGTTGAAAAAACAGAAGCTAAAATTAAAAATTAAATTAAAATGTATTTATAATTCTTTACAATAAAAAAAATTAATTTACTTGAACATTGATTTAAATTGTCAGGAAAGAAGAAGAAGGAATATAACAGGTAAAAAGGTATATGTGTTTAAAAATCCTAAAATTATTTTTAAGGTTGTATTTTTTCTCTAAAATTGTCTTTCTGAAAGTTATAAGAAGCAAAGTAAAAAAATTAATGAATTTATTTAAACAAAAGAAGACCAAGTCTTTAAAATATTTTCTTGGATTTTCAAATTCTATTTGAGTTTTGTCTCTCTTAGAATTAAAAATGTCGGGCAAAGTGAGACCAGCTTGCTAGTAAATAAATAACATTTAAAAAATAAAGGCAGCTCACTGGTAAGTGCTGCTATTTGAGCTATTTTTAGAACAGGCCAGCGGGCTACTCATCTGGTCCTTACGGGCTACCTGGTGCCCGCGGGCACCGCGTTGGTGACCCCTGCATTAAACAATGTAACAAGGTTTTCCAAAATAAATCAACTCAAGTTATGGAAAAAAAATGCCAACATGGCACTGCCATATTTATTATTGAAGTCACAAAGTGCTTTTTTTTTTTTTTTTTAAATGCCTCAAAACAGCAGCTTGGAATTTGGGACATGCTCTCCCTGAGAGAGCATGAGGAGGTTGAGGTGGGCGGGGTTGGGGGTTGCGGGGGGGTGTATATTGTAGCGTCCCGGCAGAGTTAGTGCTGCAAGGGGTTCTGGGTATTTGTTCGGTTGTGTTTATGTTGTGTTACGGTGCGGATGTTCTCCCGAAATGTGTGATATGGTTATTTTATTATTTGAGTTTTTAGGTATGTTTATCTTCCTCTGTTTGTTTTTTTTGTAAAGGTTTTAGAGTGTTTAATATGGAAGATAAAAACAGGTTTATCTCGTACATGAGCCGTAAGTGAGGGAATCAATCGCGGTTTTACGATATTTCATCGCCATGACGGTAATTGTAATTGTTACGGGAAGGCGCCATCACTCCCGCCGAAGCTGAGATTATTTTTTGCCGCAAGGAATCTGTCAGAATAATTGTTTGGAAGTTATCACACAACTTCTGTGTTAAATTGAGTTCAGGTCCCCTGCGAGAAGAAAAAAGCTGTCTTTCATCTTATCAAGCAAAAGGCTTAAAACTCCACTGTGTGCGATGGGATGCGACGTGGAGGTGTCGGTCTCCCTGATCTATTGGACAGCCACAGGAAGACCCCGTCACGACCCGAGATCTACAAAGCGGAGAGGAAGCAGGACCTGACACGGCTCCAGGCACCTTTTCTTTGAACTGTTTATGACCGAGTGCAAAAGCTGTTTATGACCACCTCCCCTTAGAAGCAGCTGCGTAATGTAATGTAATGCTACGTAACCAGAAAAGGCCCAAATAGAAGTGGAGGCGTGGAACTCCCTCGTCAGAGTGGTGTGGTGACGCTGTACGGGGGTGCGGGCACACAGGCGCTCTCCTCATGAGCTAAATTGAATCCTGTCTCTGTTTGATTTCTTTGCTTCTTGTCTCGTCTAATAGAAGGCAAAGTCAGGACACGCTCGTTAATGACCACAATCGGGACACGTAAAGGTAGAATTTCTCGAAGCTTCAATGCATGCTTCGGCACAAGACTCCCCCTGCTGGTCAAATGTATAATTACAAACAGCTGCGTCTTAACCACGTAATGTGTGATGCATTGAAATGTGGCGTCTATTATGGCTCTCGGAATGAATCACAATAAATGTTTGACAAAATGGTTTTGCTAGGTAAAAGTATAATAAAATATGTTTTATGTGTAATATATTTACATATATTGTGTGTTTGTAGTTTGCCAACATGGTAGAATTTTATGAGAGGGCAGGTTGTATTATGTTTCTTCTGTCACCTTGAGGAAATGGTATAAAGAGGAAGATGACAATAGAGATGTAGTTCATTTTTTATTTTGTTTTTAGCCGATTTTTTTTTTTTTTTTTTTTGACAAAACCTGCCCATTATCCAGCTATTGATTTCTGGTAGATGGTTAAAAAAAATAATTACAGAATGCTTTACTTTAGGGTTGTCTCGATACCAATATTTTGGTACCGGTACCGGTACCAAAATGTATTTCGATACTTTTCGGAACTTTTCTAAATAAAGGGGACCACAAAAAATGGCATTATTGGCTTTATTTTGACCAAAAAAATCCTAGGGTACATTAAACATATGTTTCTTATTGTAATCAAAGAAGAATTGTGTCCTTAAATAAAATCGTAAACATACCAGACAACTTGTTAGTAGTAAGTAAGCAAACAAAGGCTCCTAATTTAGTCTGCTGACCTATGCGGTAACATACAAGCGGCCAGCGAGGCTGAACGAGGCATCGATTTTAAAAAAAACGCATCATGACGTTGGTTTTTTTTTTTTTTCAACATCACTGATTATTACTCACCGCAGACTTCATGAGAGTCGACAAACATAACAAAACATCACTTACTGTACAATGTCTGCTGTCACTAGGATGGCGACTGAGAGGATGTCAGTCATGATCATGTTTTTGTTTAGTTAAAGACTACCTTAGTTCTGTTTCAGCACCCCTGGGGTTTGTGTGTTCTTGGTTGCCATGGGTGCTGATTAGTTTCACCTGCCTCTGATTAGTGTTCGGGACGCTCACCTGCTCCCGGGCACTAATCAGAGAGCTACTTATTCCTGCTTTGGGATTTCCGGCGTGTTTATATGCAAATTATGATACACACGCACGCGCTAACCATTTGGCATTCAGCAACTTAAAGGCCTACTGAAAGCCACTACTACCGACCACGCAGTCTGATAGTTTATATATCAATGATGAAATCTTAACATTGCAACACATGCCAATATGGCCGGGTTAACTTATAAAGTGCAATTTTAAATTTCCCGCTAAACTTCCGCTTGAAAACGTCTATGTATGATGACGTATGCGCGTGACGTCAAACGTTGAAACGGAAGTATTCGGACGCCATTGAATCCAATACAAAAAGCTCTGTTTTCATCTCAGAATTCCACAGTATTCTGGACATCTGTGTTGGTGAATCTTTTGCAATTTTTTTAATGAACAATGAAGACTGCAAAGAAGAAAGCTGTAGGTGGGATCGGTGTATTAGCGGCTGGCTGCAGCAACACAACCAGGAGGACTGAGATATGGATAGCAGACGTGCTAGCCGCCGAACTCACCTTAACTTCCTCCGTCTCCGGGCCACCGACTGCATCTGTGATCGGGTGAAGTCCTTCGTCGCACGTCGATCGCTGGAACGCAGGTGAGCACGGGTGTTGATGAGCAGATGAGGGCTGGCTGGCGTAGGTGGATAGCTAATGTTTTTAGCATAGCTCTGTGAGGTCCGGTTGCTAAGTTAGCTTCAATGGCATCGTTAGCAACAGCATTGTTAAGCTTCGCCAGGCTGGAAAGCATTAACCGTGTAGTTACATGTCCATGGTTTAATAGTATTGTTGATTTTCTGTCTATCCTTCCAGTCAGGGGTTTATTTCTTTTGTTTCTATATGCAGTTAAGCACGATGCTATCACGTTAGCTCCGTAGCTAAAGATCTTCACCGATGTATTGTCGTGGAGATAAAAGTCACTGTGAATGTCCATTTCGCGTTCTCGACTCTCATTTTCAAGAGGATATAGTATCCGAGGTGGTTTAAAGTACAAATCCGTGATCCACAATAGAAAAAGGAGAAAGTGTGGAATCCAATGAGCCAGCTTGTACCTAAGTTACGGTCAGAGCGAAAAAAGATACGTCCTGCACTGCACTCTAGTCCTTCACTCTCACGTTCCTCATCCACAAATCTTTCATCCTCGCTCAAATTAATGGGGTAATCGTCGCTTTCTCGGTCCGAATCGCTCTCGCTGCTGGTGTAAACAATGGGGAAATGTGAGGAGCCTTTCAACCTGCGACGTCACGCTACTTCCGGTACAGGCAAGGCTTTTTTTAATCAGCGACCAAAAGTTGCAAACTTTATCATCGATGTTCTCTACTAAATCCTTTCAGCAAAAATATGGCAATATCGCGAAATGATCAAGTGTGACACATAGAATGGATCTGCTATCCCCGTTTAAATTTAAAAAATTCATTTCGGTAGGCCTTTAAGAACAGCAGGTGGGAACAATTTGGGCGTTTAAGAACACATCATGAATTTGAATGGACTCCTCTTAGGAAATCACATGGGAAGAAAGATAAGAGGAAAAGTTAGGAACTTATTGCCGAACGGGGCCCATTATCACTCATTCTTGGTTAATATTCAAGTCACGACATGTAAATGGATAACGTTGGCGCTTTTTTGGGGGTGGTTTTGGGTGGAATAGAGGACCTCTTTTTTTTTTAACGTTTATTTACGAGTTAGAATGCATTAAAAAAAAAAAACATTCATAATGATTGTGAACAATAGGCAACATTTCTCCCCCGAAAAGTGCAGTTCCCCTTTAAAGTAACACACAAAGACCACTCCGTCAATACGCTGCTTACCCTCCTCCGCCTCCCTTCTCCCCCTTCACCTCTTGATTGCTCGCGAGGAGCCCGGCTGGAACAAGCGGCAAGTCCAAACACATGCTGACGAGCTCCCTGCCACACTTACACACACACACACACACACAACAACACACCTATGTGGCCCCCACAGCTGAAACAAAACACACAACAGGGTGAATAAGTGAGGCTGGGAAGGTTCCCTTTAGCTTGGAGAGGTAAATGGGGTGGAACAGGTTAGCATCGCTGCCATATAGCATACCACCTGTATAAACACGGCCCTCACACACACACACGCACACACACACACACACAGAGAAAAAAAGCCTCCATCTGGACCGAGGCACTGCTGGGTTTAATAACGATCGATCATTTTCCCTGGTGACACACACACACACACACACACACACACACACACACACACACACACTCTCGCTTGCCTGTTACAGCCAGCTGAGGACTCACGTACACAACCCTACACGCACACACACACACTCCTTACATGCAGGGTAAAAAGCCATTTACTTTGCCAGTGTGTGTGTGTGTGTGTTCTTTTCAGATGAGGTTATCTCATTTGCATAATGAGGCCCAGACACACTCTCGTAGATTAAATTACACTGGAGCAACAAATAAAGAATACGGCATATTCCTTCCCCTGGAAAGACCTCTTGTGTTACGTCAAATTAGAATAATATTCACAGTCGTATTCAAAACTCTTTACTCATTATACAAAACCCCCAAACCAGTAAAGTTGTGTAAATGGTAAATAAAAACAGAATACAATGATTTGCAAATCCTTTTCAACCTATATTCAATTGAATAGACTGCAAAGACAAGATATTTAACGTTCCAACTGGTAAACTTTGTTATTTTTCGCAAATATTAGCTCATTTGGAATTTGACGTGTTGCAAAAAAGCTGGCACAAGTGGCAAAAAAGACTGTAGAAGGTTGAGGAATGCTCGTCAAACACTTATTTGGAACATCCCACAGGCGAACAGGCTAATTTTATACCCATGATTGGGTATAAAAGCGGTCGTGACGTTGCTGGTTTCACGAGCAGAGGAGCATGTTCGGCAGCGCACAATCACGGAGTGCTTACAAGCAGACACAGTGTGTAGACAGAAAAGGGAGACAAACGCATTTTGGCTTAAAAACTAACAATAAAGGTGAAGTTATAACACTGAAACGCCCTCAGGAAGAGGTGCTTTAGCTAGCGGCTAACGTCCATCCGCAGTCGGCAGTGTTTTAGCTACTTCTAAATCACTAATCCTCGCCTCCGTGGCGAGAAATAAAGTCAGTTTCTTACAAGTATCATTATCACTGCAGGACGAGGAATAGCTAAACATGCTTCACTACACACCGTAGCTCACCGGCCTCATAATGTAAACAAACGCCATGAGTGGATCTAACACCTGACCTCCACTGTAATGATACCAAGTACAGGAGCGTATCTAGTTGATACTACTATGATTAAATCAATATTTTTCAGCATCACAAAAATGTTTTTGGTTTTTTTCAAATGTTTATAACCTCAGGAAATATGCCCCTGGACACATGAGAACTTAAATTATGACCAATGTATGATCATGTAACTACTTGGTATCGGATCGATACCTAAATTTGTGGTATCACCCAAAACTAATGTAAAGTATCAAACAACAGAAGAATAAGTGATTATTACATTTTAACAGAAGTGTAGATAAAACATGTTAAAAGAGAAAGGAAGCAGATATTAACAGTAAATGAACTCATTTTCTACCACTTGTCCTTAATAATGTTGACAAAATAATAGGTGTATAAATGACACAATATGTTACTCCATATGTCAGCAGACTAATTAGGAGCCTTTGTTTGTTTACTTACTACTAAAAGAAAAGTTGTCTTCTATGTTCACTATTTTATTTAAGGACAAACTTGCAATAATAAACATACGTTTAATGTACCCTAAGATTTTTTGTTTAAAATAAAGACAATAATGATTTGTGGTCCCCTTTATTTAGAAAAGCATCGAAAAGTATCAAAAAAGTATCGAAATACATTTTGGTATCTGGACAACCCTAATACATTATATATATATATATATATATATATATATATATATATATATATATATATATATATATATATATATATATATATATATATATATATATATATATATATATATATATATATATATACACTACCGTTCAAAAGTTTGGGGTCACCCAAACATTTTTGTGGAAAAGCCTTCATTTCTAAGAACAAGAATAGACTGTCGAGTTTCAGATGAAAGTTCTCTTTTTCTGGCCATTTTGAGCGTTTTATTGACCCCACAAATGTGATGCTCCAGAAACTCAATCTGCTCAAAGGAAGGTCAGTTTTGTAGCTTCTGTAACGAGCTAAACTGTTTTCAGATGTGTGAACATGATTGCACAAGGGTTTTCTAATCATCAATTAGCCTTCTGAGCCAATGAGCAAACACATTGTACCATTAG
Source organism: Entelurus aequoreus (assembly GCF_033978785.1). Taxonomy (NCBI): domain Eukaryota; kingdom Metazoa; phylum Chordata; class Actinopteri; order Syngnathiformes; family Syngnathidae; genus Entelurus; species Entelurus aequoreus. The sequence continues at coordinate 11,417,214 of NC_084757.1, read as the reverse complement.
AACACTGGAGTGATAGTTGCTGGAAATGGGCCTCTATACACCTATGTAGATATTGCACCAAAAACCAGACATTTGCAGCTAGAATAGTCATTTACCACATTAGCAATGTATAGAGTGTATTTCTTTAAAGTTAAGACTAGTTTAAAGTTATCTTCATTGAAAAATAAGGACATTTTAATGTGACCCCAAACTTTTGAATGGTAGTGTACATTTTATATATATATATATATATATATATATATATATATATATACATATATATATATATATATATATATATATATATATATATATATATATATATATATATATATATATATATATATATATATATATATATATATATATATATATATATATATATATATATATATATATATATATATATATATATATATATATATATATATATATATATATATATATTTGCTTGCAGTCGACTTTCGGCACCCGGCCAATACCTGTACCAAAATATTGGTATCCGGACAACCCTACCCTGGACACACTTTAAATATGACCAATGTATGATCCTGTAACTACTTGGTATTGAATAATACACAAATGTGTAGTATCAGCCAAAACGTAGGTAAACTATCCAAACAAAAGAAGAATAAGTGTTTTTTTTGTTGTTGTTTTTTTGTTCGTTTTTTTCTACGCAGAAGTGTAGCTAGAACATGTTCACAGAAAGTAAGCAGATATTAACAGTAAATGAACAAGTAGATGAATGATCAATTTTCTACCGCTTGTCCCTCATAATAATAGGTAGATAAATGACACAATATGTTACTGCATACGTCAGCGGCTAAATTTGGAGCCTTTGTTTGGTTTCTGACTACTAAAAGTGCAGTTGTCTAGTATGTTCACTATCTTATTTCATGACAATAAGAAACATATATTTAATGTATCATAAGATTTTTTTGTTAAAATAAAGCCAATAATTACATTTTTTTGTGGTCCCCTTTATTTAGAAAAGCATCGAATACCAAAATATTGGTATCGGGACAACCCTGATATATTGATATTGTTTTATCGGCCCAGCCCTATGATATTGAATCAGATTAATATCGGTATTGTATCGGAAGTGGAAAAAGTTTTAATCGAAAAAGCAAAACTACTAATTGGTCAGCTACCTTCAAAGTATGAGTACTTTCACTTTATTTTAGTTCACCCCCCCCCCGAGAGGGACAAGCGGTAGCAAATGGATGGATTTCACGGTGGTTACCTTCTCTTTACATGAGTACCACAGTTAAGACGTGGCCTGCGCTAGGAAATAATAGTGATGTCATCACACACTGAGCCCGACCGAGTGAGTTACAGAGCGCTTGAGAGCTTCCAGGAGCCGATCGATATTCCGCCGTGATTCTCGCCAATAAATCCGACGTTTGATCCGTCTGGGTAGTTAGTGGCGATTAATTGAGAAAAAAGCTAATAAAGTCCTTGGGGGCTGAGAGGTGCCAGCCGGGCGGCGGGCGGCGAAATCACGCTTGGTTTTATGGAGCAAATTAATTAAAAGAAGAGTGCCCTGAAGGCCCGCTCACTCTTGGTGAAGGGCGGAACACAAGACATCAGTCCTCCGTGCGTGTGTGTGTGCGTGTGTGTGTGTGTGTGTGTGTGTGTGTGTGCTTGTATTTCTACCCTTCTTGAGACATCAACAAGGAAAAGTACCTTCCATATAACAAGTTAGGACCGAAACCCACTGCATCTAATAGAGAGCCAAACACTAGAGTCCGTGAACATTGCTCCAAAGTCAGGATTTTTTTTGTTGATTTAATGTGCGTACAAAAGTCAACATTGACAGGTGCAAAGGCAGCTCTATATGGTTTGAATGAGCAGGTATCGGACACCTCGGTCTCCTTGGGACGTGTTCTCGCTCATGCATGCGGGTCTCTTGGTTGCTTTGTTGGGTCTGCTCCTGTCTCTGCACTGCAAAAACTGAAATCTAAGTAAGATGAAATATCTCAAATAAGGGTGATATTTGCTTATTTTCTGTCTGATAAGATCATTCTTCTCACTAAGCAGATTTTATGTTAGAGTGTTTTACTTGTTTTAAGGGTTTTTGGTCCTAAATGATCTCAGTAAGACAGTGGCGTGCCGTCACTAGAGGCAGGGGAGGCGGGGCCTCACCTGCCATCATGGAAAGAAAAAAAATGTAAAAAGAAAAAAAAATGAATTAAATTGTTATATGTATCCAGTGATTATACTAAAGTTATTTTCTATTTAACTTCACCAGTTTTAGATTATTTTTATTTTTATTTTCACATTTGCCGTTCAAATACTGAGAAGAGATCAGCAGCCAGATGAGGCACGTCACTGATTTGTGCCTCAACATGGATTGTGCACAATGACTCGGCTAACTGCTGAGCTGCTGTGCAGTGAGACTGTATTGCTATATGAATTATATCAGCTAACTAAACTAGTTAGCTAGTTTAGTTAGCTGAGGTGTATAATGTACAGTGTATTTTGTCAAAAACTGTATGTGTGTAACATATTTCTTGTGCTGAGCATTCATAAATCTGCTGCAAAAGACGTACTGGTTGAGGCTCGCAGTAATCCGGCCTCCTGGTGGTAGAGGGCGGTAGTGATACCGGAGATCATTCCTCGGCCGCAGAAGAAAAAAAAAAAAAGGAAAAAAAATGTTTGCAAGCGATTGTATATTTCCTCTCGCCTGGACTTTTATTAAAAACATGGAGGATTACATATGTAAAATAAAACAGTTTTCTAAACTGGACTTTCAATCGAAGCAGGAGGTAATAATTTAAGGTAGACCAACGCCGGAGCTAAAAGGTTTGCTTTTGACTTCGGGACAGAAGACCCGTTCTTTTCAAACGGCGTGGTACACACGCAAAGGCTGGCTGTGTGGATGTCCAGCAAGAAAGGTAAGACCATAATAATGTTTTTTTTTATTAAATGTGCTTTTTTGTGTGCTACAGTTGTGTAAAGAATGCTGGTATGAGCTTTTAAACATACACTACCGTTCAAAAGTTTGGGGTCACATTAAAATGTCCTTATTTTTCAATGAAGATAACTTTAAACTAGTCTTAACTTTAAAGAAATACACTCTATACATTGCTAATGTGGTAAATGACTATTCTAGCTGCAAATGTCTGGTTTTTGGTGCAATATCTACATAGGTGTATAGAAGCCCATTTCCAGCAACTATCATTTCAGTGTTCTAATGGTACAATGTGTTTGCTCATTGGCTCAGAAGGCTAATTGATGTTCACACATCTGAAAACAGTTTAGCTCGTTACAGAAGCTACAAAACTGACCTTCCTTTGAGCAGATTGAGTTTCTGGAGCATCACATTTGTGGGGTCAATAAAACGCTCAAAATGGCCAGAAAAAGAGAACTTTAATCTGAAACTCGACAGTCTATTCTTGTTCTTAGAAATGAAGGCTATTCCACAAAAATGTTTGGGTGACCCCAAACTTTTGAACGGTAGTGTAACCCGTTAACTGCTGCCAATCATATGGTGAATAAGATACTATTTAGGGTTCATATGTTTGTAAATCTGACTGTGATGATGCCGTGCCTCACCAGACATTAACCTCACCGCACGCCACCGCAGTAAGATATTACAGCTTGTCGCTGAGATTGTATGAGCTATATTAAGTAAAACATGCTTGAAACTAGAATATCAAGTGTTGCAAAGCTGTGTCATCAACACTCACAAGTATAAAACTACTTTTTTAAAGTAATAATTTCTTACTTCAAGGCATGAAAAAAAAAATCATGATGCCGAGCGCTTATCATTATGTCAAGATAATGGCACTAGCATTTACTTAATTTAAGAATAATTTTCAACATATTGAGCAAAAAGGTCTATTTTTTTTTTTTATTACTACCAAGAAAAGTGCACTTTTTATTAGTGAGAATATTCTTATTTTAAGGTATTTTGGGGTTCATTGAGGTTAGCTAATTTCACTTGTTTTGGAAAGTCTTGACAAGCCGAATTTTCTTGTTCTATTGGCAGATAATTTTGCTTAGTTCAAATAAAATCCATCTGTGGTCCCTGACTCCTTTGTCATCGGCCTTAAGCACATTACAAAAAAAAACAAAAAAATTGAGATCGCATTTGCACCCCTGGTGGTGAAATCTATCAAAATTAAGGTGGTCCCAAAAAGAAGGGATATTTTAAAATTGACTATGTGTCGGTTTTAAAAGTGCTCCTCCTCTGGTCAACATATGAAATAACAAGTGTGTGTAAAAATTTGAAGTGCTCCCCCTCTGGTCAACATATGAAATAACAAGTGTGTGTAAGAAATTGAAATGCGCCTCCTTTGGGCAAACTTGATTTTAAAAAATTAAATACATATGTATATAGAGACATGCTGTTATAACTTGAAGTAAATAAATAAGATTAAAAACCAATTACAAAAGAAAAAAATTACATTTAAAAAAATTAACTAAAAGCAGTCTTTTTATCACAATGTGTCGACTTTTTTCTTATAAAATTGGGAACAATTACTTATATTCTTTCTGTTTCTGTAATATTGCAATATTTTCTTGTTAAATTATTACTTTTATATGTAAAATCATCGCTTTTCAATGCAAAATGGCGGCACTTGTCATATAGAATTCCGACTTGTATCACAATATTGCCAATGTCTTTGTTGTTCTTGTAAAATAGTGACATTTGTTGAGTAAAATGATGACATTGTCATTATTTTGGCAGGTAAAATTCTGATTATTATTATGATATTGCCAAAATGTTAAAGTTTTCTAATAAAATTGTGACTTTTGTCGAGTAAAATGACGACTCTGTTCATAAAATTGCCAACATTTTAAGCTTCTCTTGTTACATTGCGACTGTTATTGAGTAAAATCAGAACATTGCACAAATTTTCAGTTTTTCTTGTAAAATTTTGGCTTGCACTGAGTAAAATGACGACTTTTATTATAAGACTGACAAAATTCGAAGTTTTTCTCGTGAAATTGTGACCTTTTTCTTGTGAAATTCCAACTCATTTTTCACAACAAGCCTTTTTTATATTTGCATAGTATGAATATATTATGAATATATTTATATATCTAGAAAGGCTGGTTCTAAAGATGGTGGCATTATTCGGAGGTCTCAAGAAGGTGAGAAATACAAGAATGTGTGTGCGTGTGTGTGTGTGTGTGTGTGTGTGTGTGTGTGTGTGTGTGTGTGTGTGTGTGTGTGTGTGTGTGTGTGTGTGTGTGTGTGTGTGTGTGTGTGTGTGTGTGTGTGTGTGTGTGTGTGTGTGTGTGTGTGATCAAAAACACAACGATTCCTGTCTTTATGCCATCACAGTAAATCTGCTTTTTCATTATAAAAAGTGGCTGCCACCGCCTTTTATTAATCTGTGTGTGTGTGTGTGTGTGTGTGTGTGTGTGTGTGTGTGTGTGTGTGTGTGTGTGTGTGTGTGTGTGTGTGTGTGTGTGTGTGTGTGTGTGTGTGTGTGTGTGTGTGTGTGTGTGTGTGTGTGTGTGTGTGTGTGTGTGTGTGTGTGTGTGTGTGGTATAATTCTAGTCAAGTCTTCAGGGCAGACTGAATGTGAGGAACAATGAGGAACAAGGAGGAGAAGCTGGTAAGTAAAATAGGGCGGATGTGTCTTTTAGGGTTTTATAAAATCAAAAAAATAATAATAAAATGCATCACACGGTTTTAACATTGATGAGACATTTCACGAGGTACACCCGCACAATCTAACGAGATCTCAATCCAAAACGTCGCCTTTACAAAGATAATAAAGCGATATGCATACATGTTAATAACGTTGGACGGAAGAAACCGGAAGTGGCGACGTGAGGTTTGGTTGCATGAACAAAGGCAGGAAGTGAACGCTAACAGCCAATCAGGTAACAGTATCAACTATCACGTTTGGTTGCGCCATCTTGTTGTCTCGCATGGAGTGAGAAGAGAAAGTAGAAATGAAGGAATTGTAGATAGGATAGCAAAAGTCACCTCGACAGTATGGCAGTTTTTTTGGAATTTTAAAAAACTCCTAATCAGTAATACCACGCCACCTTAGCCGCGCTCACCCTTTAGAGCACAGCCGTAACTTCCTGGCACTAAACCTGTAGAAAATAGTTCTTCTCAGGTTTCTTTCTGTTTACATGTTCACACTATTGTGTTACTTTATTAGGAATTTCTTACATATTCCTTATTTTTCCACCTTATTGTTAAGTGCTCAATGTGATTTTACACTTTTGTTTACATTGATTGTTTGACTGTTTTCCATTGTTGTGTTAACATTTCCTTTCCTTTCTGACTTGATAGCTGAGAGGATATTAATGAGAGGAAGGTTACATTTAAAATAAAAATGTTTACATTAATATATTTTTGTCCTTGTCCTTATTTTCAGTAGCTCATAAAAAATATTAATAATTATCGATATTGGCCGATATAAAACAGTATTATCAAGGGGCAGTGTAACACTAACGCTATTAATCACAAAAAAGTACTGCATTAATCATGTGGCCCGCCAATTCATTTTATTTGGCCCTCGAAAGCATGGAAATAATATGTATCAATAAAGTACTGTAACTTTTCTTACTATATATATATATATATATATATATATATATATATATATATATATATATATATATATATATACATATATATATATATATATATATATATATATATATATATATATATATATATATATATATACCGTATATATATATATATATATATGTGTGTGTGTGTGTGTGTGTGTACTCCATGTAATCGCAAATGACGTTAACTTAAATATTGTCTAATTATGCAAAAATATATTGTCAAACATTCAAACCATTTTTTAAACGGAAATAAATACTAATAATAATGATTTCAAATTGTGCAATGTAAAAGTAGCAATATATTTTATGGTAAAATTGTGAAATTTACTGTGGTTTTTACAGCATTTTTCTATAAATGAAAAAGACTGTACTTTTTTTTACTGTAATAAACTGTGGTGCCGTTTTAGCATTTACAGTAATACACCGAAAAATCTACAGTTGTTGATTTGCGGTAAGAAAAATAAAAAATTAAAAACCAAACAAACTGGCAGTTCATTTGCCAAAATTTTACTGTAAAATTGCAGATTTTTTTATTTACAGTAAAAAAAAAAAAAGTACATTTTACAGTAAAATTGTGGCAACTGAGCTGCCTTTTTTTTAACCATAAAAACAGCAGTATTGTTTTTCCATTACACTACATTTTGAGGTGAAATTATTGCAACTTACCATATTTTTTTTACATTTTAGTTTTGAAAAAATCTACTAATAAAATGCAAAAAAAAATTGTGTAATAGTAGTATTCACTTTTAAAAGCGGCCCTCTGGGGCCAAACATAACTGCGACGTGGACCTCAGTGAAAATTACTTTGACACCTCTGATCTTTGTACTCATATTAATCACGCTTTGTAGTTTAAGTTCCATGCAGCGCTTGCAATTGGTTAAATGCACGATGCGCACCCTGAACTCCATTGTAAAAGGTTTGTTCTATTTTATTTGATGCTTAAATCTACCATGTTCACATTGGTTAAGTTTGTAGTTGTGTTACAATGATTCTGGCTATTGTGTCATTTTGTTAATTGTTATTTATATTATAATTGTAATTTTTCAATGATGATAAATGTATGTGTTGTGGCAGTTGCGGATTTCACCAAAGGTGGTTTGAGGAAACACTCGGTTGCTTTTCCAAACATTCCCACCACTTTGAGCCTTGCGTCGTTAACGAGCCGGTCGTGACGTCACGTGAATACAACCTATTGACCCCTGCCTTAGCCACGCCCCCACCGCCACGACTATATTGACAATCTGGGAGGAAATTCTTCAGATGTTAAAGTCAACACAACCGTTACTTAGCGCCTCGCTCACCGTAAAACACACCGATGGCCAACGTGATAATTTTTTTAGATTAGTCAACTAGTCAAACGGTTTTGTTTTTTTTCCCTGATTAGCCAGCTAGTCAGATTGTTTTTTGTTTTTTCCCGAATTATCGACTAGTCAAACAATTACTTTTTAAAATTGTTGATTAGTCAAAACAAGTTGTTTTTTTTGATTGCTTGACTAGTCAAACGATTATTATTTTTTTCAATTAGTTGACAAGTCAAAATATATATTTTTCGATTGGTCGACTAGTCAAACAATTATTTTTTCGATTAGTTGACCAGTCAAGACATAGTTTTTTTCAATTGGTCGACTAGTCAAACTATTATTTTTCAATTTGTCGGCTATTCAAATTATTATTTTTTCAATTGATCGTCTAGTCAAACGAGTATTTTTCCTTCTGATTAGTTGACTAGTCAAACGATTTTGATTTTACCATTAGTTGACTAGTCAAACAATTATTTTTTCAATTAGTTGACAAGTCAAACACTTTTTTTTTTCAATTGGTCGACTAGCCAAACGATTACTTTTCGATTTGTCAGGTATTCAAATGATTATTTTTTCGATCGATTGACTAGTCAAACGATTATTTTTCTGATTAGTCGACTAGTCAAACGATTATTATTATACTATTAGTTGACTAGTCAAACTATATATTTTTCTCAATTAGTTGACTGGTCAGAATATAGTTTTTTTCAATTGGTCGACTAGCCAAACGATTATTTTTCGATTTTTCGGCTATTCAAGTGATTATTTTTTTAATTAGTTGACTAGTCAAACGAAAAACATTTTTCAATTAGTTGACTAGTCAAAATATATATTTTTCGATTGGTCGACTAGTCAAACGATTATTTTTTTTCGATTAGTTGACAAGTCAAGACATTTTTTTGTTCAATTGGTCGACTAGTCAAACTATTATTTTTCAATTTTTCGGCTATTCAAATTATTATTTTTTCAATTGATCGTCTAGTCAAACGATTATTTTTTCTTCTGATTAGTTGACTAGTCAAATGATTTTGATTTTACCATTAGTTGACTAGTCAAACGATTATTTTTTCAATTAGTTGACTAGTCAAACACTTTTTTTTTTTTCAATTGGTCGACTAGCCAAACGATTACTTTTCGATTTGTCGGTTATTCAAGTGATTATTTTTTTAATTAGTTGACTAGTCAAACGAAAAACATTTTTCAATTAGTTGACCTGTCAAAATATATATTTTTCGATTGGTCGACTAGTCAAACGATTATTTTTTTCGATTAGTTGACTAGTCAAGACATATTTTTTTTCAATTGGTCGACTAGTCCAACGATTATTTTTCCGATTAGTCGACTAGTCAAACGATTATTATTATACTATTAGTTGACTAGTCAAACTATATATTTTTCTCAATTAGTTGACTGGTCAGAATATAGTTTTTTTCAATTGGTCGACTAGCCAAACGATTATTTTTCGATTTGTCGGCTATTCAAGTGATTATTTTTTTAATTAGTTGACTAGTCAAACGAAAAACATTTTTCAATTAGTTGACTAGTCAAAATATATATTTTTCGATTGGTCGACTAGTCAAACGATTATTTTTTCGATTAGTTGACTAGTCAAGACATATTTTTTTTCAATTGGTCGACTAGTCAAACTATTATTTTTCTATTTTTCGGCTATTCAAATTATTATTTTTTCAATTGATTGTCTAGTCAAACGATTATTTTTTCTTCTGATTAGTTGACTAGTCAAATGATTTTGATTTTACCATTAGTTGACTAGTCAAACGATTATTTTTTCAATTAGTTGACTAGTCAAACACATTTTTTTTTCAATTGGTCGACTAGCCAAACGATTACTTTTCGATTTGTCAGTTATTCAAGTGATTATTTTTTTAATTAGTTGACTAGTCAAACGAAAAACATTTTTCAATTAGTTGACCTGTCAAAATATATATTTTTCGATTGGTCGACTAGTCAAACGATTATTTTTTTTCGATTAGTTGACTAGTCAAGACATATTTTTTTTCAATTGGTCGACTAGTCCAACGATTATTTTTCCGATTAGTCGACTAGTCAAACGATTACTATTATACTATTAGTTGACTAGTCAAACTATATATTTTTCTCAATTAGTTGACTGGTCAGAATATAGTTTTTTTCAATTGGTCGACTAGCCAAACGATTATTTTTCGATTTGTCGGCTATTCAAGTGATTATTTTTTTAATTAGTTGACTAGTCAAACGAAAAACATTTTTCAATTAGTTGACTAGTCAAAATATATATTTTTTGATTGGTCGACTAGTCAAACGATCATTTTTTCGATTAGTTGACAAGTCAAGACATATTTTTTTCAATTGGTCGACTAGTCAAACTATTATTTTTCTATTTTTCGGCTATTCAAATTATTATTTTTTCAATTGATCGTCTAGTCAAACGATGATTTTTTTCTTCTGATTAGTTGACTAGTCAAACGATTTTGATTTGACCATTAGTTGACTAGTCAAACGATTATTTTTTCAATTAGTTGACTAGTCAAACCCTTTTTTTTTTCAATTGGTCGACTAGTCAAACGATTACTTTTCGATTTGTCGGTTATTCAAGTGATTATTTTTTTAATTAGTTGACTAGTCAAACGAAAAACATTTTTCAATTAGTTGACCTGTCAAAATATATATTTTTCGATTGGTCGACTAGTCAAACGATTATTTTTTTCGATTAGTTGACTAGTCAAGACATATTTTTTTTCAATTGGTCGACTAGTCCAACGATTATTTTTCCGATTAGTTGACTAGTCAAACGATTATTATTATACTATTAGTTGACTAGTCAAACTATATATTTTTCTCAATTAGTTGACTAGTCAGAATAGTTTTTTTCAATTGGTCGACTAGCCAAACGATTATTTTTCGATTTGTCGGCTATTCAAGTGATAATTTTTTTAATTAGTTGACTAGTCAAACGAAAAACATTTTTCAATTAGTTGACTAGTCAAAATATATATTTTTCGATTGGTCGACTAGTCAAACGATTATTTTTTTCGATTAGTTGACAAGTCAAGACATATTTTTTTTCAATTGGTCGACTAGTCAAACTATTATTTTTCAATTTGTCGGCTATTCAAATTATTATTTTTTCAATTGATCGTCTAGTCAAACGATTATTTTTTTCTTCTGATTAGTTGACTAGTCAAACGATTTTGATTTGACCATTGGTTGACTAGTCAAACGATTATTTTTTCAATTAGTTGACTAGTCAAACACTTTTTTTTTCAATTGGTCGACTAGTCAAACGATTACTTTTCGATTTGTCGGTTATTCAAGTGATTATTTCTTTAATTAGTTGACTAGTCAAATGAAAAACATTTTTCAATTAGTTGACCTGTCAAAATATATATTTTTCGATTGGTCGACTAGTCAAACGATTATTTTTTTCGATTAGTTGACTAGTCAAGACATATTTTTTTTCAATTGGTCGACTAGTCCAACGATTATTTTTCCGATTAGTCGACTAGTCAAACGATTATTATTATACTATTCGTTGACTAGTCAAACTATATATTTTTCTCAATTAGTTGACTGGTCAGAATATAGTTTTTTTCAATTGGTCGACTAGCCAAACGATTATTTTTCGATTTGTCGGCTATTCAAGTGATTATTTTTTTAATTAGTTGACTAGTCAAACGAAAAACATTTTTCAATTAGTTGACTAGTCAAAATATATATTTTTCGATTGGTCGACTAGTCAAACGATTATTTTTTCGATTAGTTGACTAGTCAAGACATATTTTTTTTCAATGAATCGACTAGTCAAACTATTATTTTTGAATTTGTCGGCTATTCAAATTATTATTTTTTCAATTGATCGTCTAGTCAAACGATTATTTTTTCTTCTGATTAGTTGACTAGTCAAATGATTTTGATTTTACCATTAGTTGACTAGTCAAACGATTATTTTTTCAATTAGTTGACTAGTCAAACACTTTTTTTTTTTCAATTGGTCGACTAGCCAAACGATTACTTTTCGATTCGTCGGTTATTCAAATGATTATTTTTTCAATCGATCGACTAGTCAAACGATTATTTTTTTCGATTAGTCGACTAGTCAAACGATTATTTTTCCGATTAATCGACTAGTCAAACGATTATCATTATACTATTAGTTGACTAGTCAAACTATATATTTTTCTCAATTAGTTGACTAGTCAGAATATAGTTTTTTTCAATTGGTCGACTAGCCAAACGATTATTTTTCGATTTGTCGGCTATTCAAGTGATTATTTTTTTAATTAGTTGACTAGTCAAACGAAAAACATTTTTCAATTAGTTGACTAGTCAAAATATATATTTTTCGATTGGTCGACTAGTCAAACGATTATTTTTTTCGATTAGTTGACAAGTCAAGACATATTTTTTTTCAATTGGTCGACTAGTCAAACTATTATTTTTCAATTTGTCGGCTATTCAAATTATTATTTTTTCAATTGATCGTCTAGTCAAACGATTATTTTTTTCTTCTGATTAGTTGACTAGTCAAACGATTTTGATTTGACCATTAGTTGACTAGTCAAACGATTATTTTTTCAAATAGTTGACTAGTCAAACACTTTTTTTTTTCAATTGGTCGACTAGTCAAACGATTACTTTTCGATTTGTCGGTTATTCAAGTGATTATTTTTTTAATTAGTTGACTAGTCAAACGAAAAACAATTTTCAATTAGTTGACCTGTCAAAATATATATTTTTCGATTGGTCGACTAGTCAAACAATTATTTTTTTCGATTAGTTGACTAGTCAAGACATATTTTTTTCAATTGGTCGACTAGTCCAACGATTATTTTTCCGATTAGTCGACTAGTCAAACGATTATTATTATACTATTCGTTGACTAGTCAAACTATATATTTTTCTCAATTAGTTGACTGGTCAGAATATAGTTTTTTTCAATTGGTCGACAAGCCAAACGATCATTTTTCGATTTGTCGGCTATTCAAGTGATTATTTTTTTAATTAGTTGACTAGTCAAACGAAAAACATTTTTCAATTAGTTGACTAGTCAAAATATATATTTTCCGATTGGTCGACTAGTCAAACGATTATTTTTTCGATTAGTTGACTAGTCAAGACATATTTTTTTTCAATTGGTCGACTAGTCAAACTATTATTTTTCAATTTGTCGGCTATTCAAATTATTATTTTTTCAATTGATCGTCTAGTCAAACGATTATTTTTTCTTATGATTAGTTGACTAGTCAAATGATTTTGCCATTAGTTGACTAGTCAAACGATTATTTTTTCAATTAGTTGACTAGTCAAACACTTTTTTTTTTTCTATTGGTCGACTAGCCAAACGATTACTTTTTGATTTGTCGGTTATTCAAATGATAATTTTTTCAATCGATCGACTAGTCAAACGATTATTTTTTTCGATTAGTCGACTAGTCAAATGATTATTATTATACTATTAGTTGACTAGTCAAACTATATATTTTTCTCAATTAGTTGACTAGTCAGAATATAGTTTTTTTTCAATTGGTCGACTAGCCAAACGATTATTTTTCGATTTGTCGGCTATTCAAGTGATTATTTTTTTAATTAGTTGACTAGTCAAACGAAAAACATTTTTCAATTAGTTGACTAGTCAAAATATATATTTTCCGATTGGTCGACTAGTCAAACGATTAGTTTTTCGATTAGTTGACTAGTCAAGACATGTTTTTTTTCAATTGGTCGACTAGTCAAACTATTGTTTTTCAATTTGTCGGCTATTCAAATTATTATTTTTTCAATTGATCGTCTAGTCAAACGATTATTTTTCCTTCTAATTAGTTGACTAGTCAAACGATTTTGATTTTACCATTAGTTGACTAGTCAAACAATTATTTTTTCAATTAGTTGACAAGTCAAACGCATTTTTTTTTTCAATTGGTCGACTAGCCAAACGATTACTTTTCGATTTGTCAGGTATTCAAATGATTATTTTTTCGATCGATCGACTAGTCAAACGATTATTTTTCCGATTAGTCGACTAGTCAAACAATTATTATTATACTATTAGTTGACTAGTCAAACTATATATTTTTCTCAATTAGTTGACTAGTCAGAATATAGTTTTTTTCAATTGGTCGACTAGCCAAACGATTATTTTTCGATTTGTCGGCTATTCAAGTAATTATTTTTTTAATTAGTTGACTAGTCAAACGAAAAACATTTTTCAATTAGTTGACTAGTCAAAATATATATTTTTCGATTGGTCGACTAGTCAAACGATTATTTTTTTCGATTAGTTGACAAGTCAAAACATATTTTTTTTCAATTGGTCGACTAGTCAAACTATTATTTTTCAATTTTTCGGCTATTCAAATTATTATTTTTTCAATTGATCGTCTAGTCAAACGATTATTTTTTTCTTCTGATTAGTTGACTAGTCAAACGATTTTGATTTGACCATTAGTTGACTAGTCAAACGATTATTTTTTCAATTAGTTGACTAGTCAAACACTTTTTTTTTTCAATTGGTCGACTAGTCAAACGATTACTTTTCGATTTGTCGGTTATTCAAGTGATTATTTTTTTAATTAGTTGACTAGTCAAACGAAAAACATTTTTCAATTAGTTGACCTGTCAAAATATATATTTTTCGATTGGTCGACTAGTCAAACGATTATTTTTTTCGATTAGTTGACTAGTCAAGACATATTTTTTTTCAATTGGTCGACTAGTCCAACGATTATTTTTCCGATTAGTCGACTAGTCAAACGATTATTATTATACTATTAGTTGACTAGTCAAGCTATATATTTTTCTCAATTAGTTGACTGGTCAGAATATAGTTTTTTTCAATTGGTCGACTAGCCAAACGATTATTTTTCGATTTGTCGGCTATTCAAGTGATTATTTTTTTAATTAGTTGACTAGTCAAACGAAAAACATTTTTCAATTAGTTGACTAGTCAAAATATATATTTTTCGATTGGTCGACTAGTCAAACGATTATTTTTTTCGATTAGTTGACAAGTCAAGACATTTTTTTTTTCAATTGGTCGACTAGTCAAACTATTATTTTTCAATTTTTCGGCTATTCAAATTATTATTTTTTCAATTGATCGTCTAGTCAAACGATTATTTTTTTCTTCTGATTAGTTGACTAGTCAAACGATTTTGATTTGACCATTAGTTGACTAGTCAAACGATTATTTTTTCAATTAGTTGACTAGTCAAACACTTTTTTTTTTCAATTGGTCGACTAGTCAAACGATTACTTTTCGATTTGTCGGTTATTCAAGTGATTATTTTTTTAATTAGTTGACTAGTCAAACGAAAAACATGTTTCAATTAGTTGACCTGTCAAAATATATATTTTTCGATTGGTCGACTAGTCAAACGATTATTTTTTTCGATTAGTTGACTAGTCAAGACATTTTTTTTTTCAATTGGTCGACTAGTCAAAAGATTATTTTTCCGATTAGTCAACTAGTCAAACGATTATTATTATACTATTAGTTGACTAGTCAAACTATATATTTTTCTCAATTAGTTGACTAGTCAGAATATAGTTTTTTTCAATTGGTCGACTAGCCAAACGATTATTTTTCGATTTTTCGGCTATTCAAGTGATTATTTTTTTAATTAGTTGACTAGTCAAACGAAAAACATTTTTCAATTAGTTGACTAGTCAAAATATATATTTTTCGATTGGTCGACTAGTCAAACGATTATTTTTTTCGATTAGTTGACAAGTCAAGACATATTCTTTTTCAATTGGTCGACTAGTCAAACTATTATTTTTCCGATTAGTCGACTAGTCAAACGATTATTATTATACTATTAGTTGACTAGTCAAACTATATATTTTTCTCAATTAGTTGACTGGTCAGAATATAGTTTTTTTCAATTGGTCGACTAGCCCAGGGGTCGGCAACCCGCGGCTCCGGAGCCGCATGCGGCTCTTTGACCACTCTGATGCGGCTCAGCTACATACTTGCCGACCCCCCGATTTTCCCAGGAGACTTATGGATCTCAGTGTCTCTCATAAATAACTCCCAGGGAAAAAATAATCCTATTTAGACTATAAATACCAGATAAAGGGTGTGCCCTGATTGCACTGCAGTAATTGTCCTCTATAGCATTTACATACAGCGTGCCAGTCCAGCCGCATGTTGCATGTTGTTATTAATCGCACACACAGGAGACAGCAAAGCATACTTACTCATCAGCCACACAGCTTACACTGACGGTAGCCGTATCAAACAACTTTAACATTGTTACGTTACAAATATGCGCCACACTGTGAACCCACACCAAAAAAGAATGAAAAACACATTTTTGGAGAACATCTGCACTGTAACACAACATAAACACAACACAACCATTACCCAGAATCCCATGCAGTCCTAACTCTTCCGGTCTAGATTATACACCCCGCTACCACAACCCCCCCACACATCAACCCCCCCCCCCCCCCTCTCCTTGCGTTGGTTGAGCGGAAGAGTTAGTGCTGCATGGGATTCTGGGTATTGGTACCGTCAGTGTAAGATGTGTATTGGTACCGTCAGTGTCAGATGTGTATTGGTACCGTCAGTGTAAAATGTGTGGTTGCTGAACTAGTACGGAAGAGTTAGTGCTGCATGGGATTCTGGGTATTGGCACCGTCAGTGTAAGATGTGTGGTTGCTGAGGTAGTACGCCTTGCTGTCACTTACGTGTGGTCAAGCAGGTACACTGTTAGGGCAGACTGTAGAGGGCGGTGTCATCACGCTCTGATATTCGGGAGTCTCCCGGGGAAAAACGAGAGGATTGGCAAGTATGACGCTATCAAGCGCCATTCATTCAAAACTCGCGGGCTGCACTAACATCAAATGTCCACATTAAAGTGCGTGCCGGTGCGTGTGTCTGAGACCCCTGGTTAACATAGCACAAAGCATTTAAGCTCTGTATGCAGTGTTTTTCATTTTAAATTGTAAATTTTTTTTGTGGCTCCCATCACTTTCTTTAATTTGTGAAACTTGCCAAAATGGCTCTTTGAGTGGTAAAGGTTGCCGACCCCTGGACTAGCCAAACGATTATTTTTCGATTTGTCGGCTATTCAAGTGATTATTTTTTTAATTAGTTGACTAGTCAAACGAAAAACATTTTTCAATTAGTTGACTAGTCAAAATATATATTTTTCGATTGGTCGACTAGTCAAACGATTATTTTTTCGATTAGTTGACTAGTCAAGACATATTTTTTTTCAATTGGTCGACTAGTCAAAGTATTATTTTTCAATTTGTCGGCTATTCAAATTATTATTTTTTCAATTGATCGTCTAGTCAAACAATTATTTTTTCTTCTGATTAGTTGACTAGTCAAATGATTTTGATTTTACCATTAGTTGACTAGTCAAACGATTATTTTTTCAATTAGTTGACTAGTCAAACACATTTTTTTTTTCAATTGGTCGACTAGCCAAACGATTACTTTTCGATTTGTTGGTTATTCAAATGATTATTTTTTCAATCGATCGACTAGTCAAACGATTATTTTTTCGATTAGTCGACTAGTCAAACGATTATTATTATACTATTAGTTGACTAGTCAAACTATATATTTTTCTCAATTAGTTGACTAGTCAGAATATAGTTCTTTTTCAATTGGTCGACTAGCCAAACGATTATTTTTCGATTTGTCGGCTATTCAAGTGATTACTTTTTTCGATCGATCAACTAGTCAAGCGATTATTTTGTGTATTAGTTGACTTGACGTGACGTCAGGTGAATACAACCTATTGACCCCTGCCATAGCCATCACCACGACTATACTGACAATCTGGGGGGAAATTCTTCAGACGTTAAAGTCAACACAACCGTTGCTTAAAACGCAGCGCTGGCCGCCGTGTTGCGTCACAGCTCGTTTCAGCACATCAACGACGCCACTGTAGCGCGGCTCGGCGGCCACATGTGCCAGCTTTTTCTTCGCGGCCCGGCAGAAATCTCCACGGCGCCGTTAAAGTTCTTTTTTTAAAGAACAGCTGCAACAATACTCGTTCTCACGGGGGCGGCCCAGCCATTGTGACTGCTGCTCAAAAAGCTGCGGACGGCCTTTTCTCGCCGACCCCGTGGACCTCAGGGGAAGTCGGGTTTGACGCAAGCAAAGGCGGCGAGTTGTATTATGCTGCTTTCCACCGCCGCCATAGCAACACACACACACACACACACACACACACACATGCAGAGTGGGAGCAATATGAGATTTTTGCGAGATTTTCAAACAATGCAAGCGGCCCACAGCCTGTTTCCATCACAGGGGAAATCCGGCCGCCCTGACAGCTCCTGATAGGAGTAAGATGAGAGAAAAAAAGGAGGAGAGATAAGAGAAAGACAAAGTGTGTGTGCTAGAAGGGGGTTTAAGCGAAGGACAATACAGAGGAGGGAAAATCCTCATCAGGATGGAAGGAGGGAGGTCAGGATTAAAAAGTGAGATGCATGATGGGAGGAAAGGCTGGGGTCAGGATGTAGCTGAGCAGGAACATACAAAGTGTGTGTTTTCCATCCTTTTTAGAGCATTATTGGATATCAACGGGTCAACTAGTCAAATGGTTGTTTGCTTTTTTTTCAAATAACTTTGAACTCGAATAACTTTTTTCAACTAGTCAAACAATTACTTTTAAAATGAGTTGATTAGTCAAAACAATTTGGGGGGGTTGTCGGCTAGTAAAATGATTGTTTTTTTTTTATAGGTTGACTAGTCAAGACAAAAAAAAATGTTCGACTGGTCAACTAGTCAAACGATTATTTTTTTGGGTTAGTTGACTCGTCAAGACTTTTTTTTTTCGATTAGTTGACTAGTCAAAACATATTTTTTTCGATTAGTTGACTAGTCATAACATATTTTTTTCGATTAGTTGATTAGTCAAGACATTTTTTTCGATTGGTCGACTAGTCAAACAATTATTTTTCAATTTGTCGGATATTCAAATGATTATTTTGTTAGATTGATCAACTAGAATTTTTTT
Organism: Entelurus aequoreus; assembly: GCF_033978785.1. Taxonomy (NCBI): domain Eukaryota; kingdom Metazoa; phylum Chordata; class Actinopteri; order Syngnathiformes; family Syngnathidae; genus Entelurus; species Entelurus aequoreus. The sequence goes on along the minus strand of NC_084757.1, from coordinate 11,398,399 downwards.
TTTTAATTTCCCGATTAGTTGACTAGTCAAACGATTATTTTTTTCCAATTAGTTGACTAGTCAAAACATTGTTGTTTTTTTCGATTAGTCAACTAGTCAAACGATTATTTTTTTTAATTGGTTGACTAGTCAAGACATATTTTTTTCGATTAGTTGACTAGTCAAGACATATTTTTTTCCATTTGTTGATTAGTCAAGACATAATTTTTTTCAATTGGTCGACCAGTCAAACAATAATTTTTCAATTTGTCGGATATTCAAATGATTATTTTGTCGATTGATCAACTAGTCAAACGATTATATATTTTTTCCGATTAGTTGACTAGTCAAACGATAATTTTTTTCCAATTAGTTGACTAGTCAAAACATAGGGTTTTTTTTTTCTATTAGTCAACTAGTCAAACGATTATTACTTTTTTTATTGGTTGACTGGTCAAGACATATTTTTTTCGATTAGTTGACTAGTCAAGACATAATTTTTTTTCGATTGGTCGACTAATCAAACAATTATTTTTCAATTTGTCGGCTATTCAAATTATATTTTTTTTCGATTGATCAACTAGTCAAACTATTATTTTTTTTCGAGTAGTTGACTAGTCAAACGATTTTTTATTTTTTTTCCAATTAGTTGACTAGTCAAATCATAGTTTTTTTTGATTGGTCGACTTGTCAAACGAAATTTTATTTTATTTTTTTCGATTAGTTGACTAGTCAAGACACATTTTTTCGATTGGTCGACTAGTCAAACAATTATTTTTTGATTTGTCGGCTATTCAAATTATAATTTTTTCGATTGATCAACTAGTCAAACGATTATTATTTTTTCGATTAGTTAACTAGTCAAATGATTATTTTTTTTCAATTAGTTGACAAGTCAAAACATATATTTTTTCGATTGGTCGACTAGTCAAACTATTTTTTTTTAAATTTTTTGAATAGTTGACTAGTCAAGACATATTTTTTCCAATTAGTTGACTAGTCAAAACATATTTTTTTTCGATTGCTCGACTAGTCAAACGATTATAATTTTTTTCGATTAGTAGACTAGTCAAGACATATTTTTGTCGATTAGTTGACTAGTCAAGACATAATTTTTTTCGAATGGTCAACTTGTCAAACAATTATTTTTCAATTTGTCAGCTATTCAAATGATAATTTTTTCGATTGATCAACTAGTCAAACGATTATTATTTTTTTCGATTAGTTGACAAGTCAAACGATTATTATTTTATTATTAGTTGACTAGTCAAACAATTATTTTTTCAATTAGTTGACTAGTCAAACGATAATTTTTTTTCAATTGGTCGACTAGCCAAACGATTATTTTTCTAGAAGGGGGTTTAAGCGAAGGACAATACAGAGGAGGGAAAATCATCATCAGGATGGAAGGAGGGAGGTCAGGATTAAAAAGTGAGATGCATGATGGGAGAAAAGGCTGGGGTCAGGATGTAGCTGAGCAGGAACGTACAAAGTGTATGTTTTCCATCCTTTTTAGAGCATTATTGGATATCAGTGCAAGAAACTTGCAGGTTTCAACGGGTCAACTAGTCAAATAGTTTTTTGCTTTTTTTTTTCAAATAATGGATTAGTCAAACAATTGTTTTTTTAATTAGTTGATTAGTCAAAAAAAATGTTTTGGTTGTCAAATGATTGTTGTTTTTTTTGATAGGTTGACTCGTCAAGACAAAAAAAATTTTTTGACTAGTCGACTAGTCAAACTATTTTTTTTTTTTCGATTAGTTGACTAGTCAAACGATTATTTTCTAATTAGTTGACTAGTCAAAACATAGTTTTATTCGATTGGTCGAACTGTCAAACAATTATTATCTTTTTCGATTAGTTGACTAGTCAAGACATATTTTTTACAATAGTTGACTAGTCAAGACATAATTTTTTTGGATTGGTCGACTAGTCAAACAATTATTTTTCAATTTGTCGGCTATTCAAATTATAATTTTTTCGATTGATCAACTAGTCAAACGATTATTATTTTTTCGAGTAGTTGACTAGTCAAACGATTATTTTTTTCCATTTAGTTGACTAATCAAAACATTTTTTTTTTTCCATTGGTCGACTTGTCAAACTATTTTTTTTTTTCCGACTAGTTGACTAGTCAAGAAATATTTTTTCCAATTAGTTGACTAGTCAAGACATATTTTTTTCCAGTAGTTGACTAGTCAAGACATCATTTTTTTGGATTGGTCGACTAGTCAAACAATTATTTTTCAATTTGTCGGCTATTCAAATTATAATTTTTTCGATTGATCAACTAGTCAAACGAGTAATATTTATTTCGATTAGTTAACGAGTCAAACAATTATTTTTTCAATTAGTTGACTAGTCAAACGAAAAACATTTTTCAATTAGTTGACTAGTCAAAATATATATTTTTTCAATTGGTTGACTAGTCAAAATATTTTTTTTTTCAATTGGTCGACTAGCCAAACGATTATTTTTTGAAGGACAATACAGAGGAGGGGGAAATCCTCATCAGGATGGAAGGAGGCAGGTCAGGATTAAAAAGTGAGATGCATGATGGGAGGAAAGGCTGGGGTCAGGATGTAGCTGAGCAGGAACGTACAAAGTGTATGTTTTCCATCCTTTTTAGAGCATTATTGGATATCAGCGCAAAAAACCTGCAGCTTTTTAACGATATTCAATGCCGTGCTGGAACAAGCCGGCGTCAAAGAGCCTCTCCTCCAATAAAAAGCGACGTTGACAATGATTTACCGCACGTGAGAAGCCATCGCACCCACGCACGTTGACATTTTGGCAAACTACCCCTCTGCGGTTACCCTTCTGCAACTCGAAACACGGCGGCTATTAGGCCAGAAAAGGCATATTGAAGCATTTAAGGCCTCGACGTTTAACGCAACTTGAAAGTATATAAAACGTAATTTGCTGCGATGGCGGATTGTTAACCAAAAAGAGGTTTGACTCAAATGAGATAATGAGCCTTCAGTGACATCATGGGTTTTATCTCCGCCAAAGACGGGCACGGGAACACTAGTTCATAATTATTTCATATATTTTAATTCAGACTAAATCATGAATAGATAAACGGGTTGGTTAATATTTTAGGCTTACAATTGTTTAGACTTCTAAGTGACATTTCATGTCATAAGTAGTGAGTGGATGGGGCGGAAAGTCAAAGAAAAGTTCCGTCATGCGTATGAATAACAACAATCAACTATAGCGTCCTAAAAAGCAGCATCCTCTGCAGTATAGTCCTCTGTGTTTTGCATAACAAACCAAAATCAAATGTTTACTGTAGGGCTGCAACTAATGATTGTTTTACTAGTCGATTAGTCAGCGATCATTTTTTTCGATTAGTCAACTAGCCAAACGGTAATTTTTTATTTATTTTTTCGAATACTCAACTCGTCAAATTGTGTTTTGCTTTTTTTTTCAAAAATAATCGACTAGTTACACAATTACTTTTTAAAATTGGTTGATTAGTCAAAACTAATTTTTTTTTGATTGGTCGACTAATCAAATGATTGTTTTTTTGATAGGTTGACTCCTCAAAACCAAAAAAAATGTTTGACTGGTCGACTAGTGAAACGATTTTTTTTTTCAATTAGTTGACAAGTCAAAATATAGTTTTTTCGATTGGTCGACTAGTCAAACGATTTTTTTTTTCAATTAGTTGACAAGTCAAAATGTAGTTTTTTCATTTGGTCAACTAGTGAAACGATTTTTTTTTTCAATTAGTTGACAAGTCAAAATATTGTTTTTTCGATTGGTCGACTAGTCAAACATTTATTTTTATTTTTTTCTTCGATTAGTTGACTAGTCAAGACTTTTTTTTTCGATTGGTCAACTAGTCAAACAATTATTTTTCAATTTGTCGGCTATTCAAATGATTATTTTTTCAATTGATTGACTAGTGAAACTTTTTTTTTTTTTAATTAGTTGACAAGTCAAAATATAGTTTGGTCGACTAGTCAAACGATTTTTTTTTCAATTAGTTGACAAGTCAAAATATAGTTTTTTCAATTGGTCAACTAGTGAAATGATTTTTTTGTTCAATTAGTTGACAAGTCAAAATATAGTTTTTTCGATTGGTCGACTAGTCAAACATTTATTTTTATTTTTTTCTTCGATTAGTTGAGTAGTCAAGACATATTTTTTTTTCGATTGGTCAACTAGTCAAACAATTATTTTTCAATTTGTCGGCTATTCAAATGAGTATTTTTTTCAATTGATCGACTAGTGAAACTATTTTTTTTTTCAATTAGTTGACAAGTCAAAATATAGTTTGCTCGACTAGTCAAACTATTTTTTTTTTTAATTAGTTGACAAGTCAAAATATTTTTTTTTCAATTGGTCGACTAGTCAAACATTTATTTGTATTTATTTTTTTGATTAGTTGACTAGTCAAGAATTTTTTTTTCAATTGGTTGACTAGTCAAACAATTATTTTTCAATTTGTCAGCTATTCAAACGATTATTTTTTCAATTGATCGACTAGTCAAACGATTATTTTTTTCGATTAGTTGACTCGTCAAACAATTATTATTTTACTATTAGTTGACTGGTCAAACGATTATTTTTTCAATTAGTTGACAAGTCAAACGATTTTTTTTTTTAATTAGTTGACTAGTCAAAATATAGTTTTTTTAAATTGTAAGTACATTGTTAAGTACATAACTCCACATGTGTTCATTCATAGTTTTGATGCCTTCAGTGACCATCTACAATGTAATAGTCATGAAAATAAAGAAAACGCATTTAATGAGAAGGTGTGTCCAAACTTTTAGCCTGTACTGTATACATACATACATACATACATACATACATATATATATATATATATATATATATATATATATATATATATATATATATATATATATATATATATATATATATATATATATATATATGTATATATATATATATATATATATATATATATATATATATATATATATATATATATATATATATATATAGTGCACCCCTAATATGCATTTTTTCTTACTAAATGTAGTCAACTTTCCATTTTGACAGAAAAAAAATACATGTACTGTATGCAATTTCATATCTTTTAAACATAATTAATTATTGCAACAAATATTACATTATCATACATTCCCAACATATTTTTTTTGTTGAAATAAAAATAAATTCCTAAATATCAGCTTGATCCGTGATTTTGAGCAAGCTACCCATCAAATGGTGCACTGGAAAAATGACTGTAAAAAAAAAAAAGGTAGCTCAGTCGCCAGAATTTTACTGTAAAAAATCTTGGTATCGTTTTTTTCATTTACCGTAATACAGCGTAGAAACAACAACTGTAGATTTTGCAATAAAAACAGTGGTTCCGTTTTTCCATTTCCATTTATATGCTGTAAAAACTATTGTAAAATTTACGGTAACATTTTGGCAACGATGCTGTCAGTTTTTTTGGGACGAAAAAATATATAAAATGAATGAATAATTATGCATAAAGAGGCAATTTATTGATATATATATTGCTGCAGTGTTTCCCATAAACTGCCAAGATACCTGTGGCGGTGGGGGCGCGGCTATGGGCGTGGCTATGGCCGTGGTCACCATGACATCATCGAGTAATTTGCATAATTTACTACAATGATATGATTTTCTCTAAAAAGGCTCAAAAAATGTATACTTACTAATTAATAATAACAGTTTTGTTTTAAACGGACATCCATCCATCCATCCATCCATTTTACAACATAATTACAACACTTTATGTACATATTTATATACAGATTTGAACAATAAGTTATTCACTGAAATATATTTTTTAATTGTGGTTCTTACAAAAATATATCTTATAAAATATAAAAGCTAAAATGTCTCATAAAGCTCTGCCCCTTTAATTAGTTCATACTAAATAATTTAACTTTAGCCTACTACTACAACCATATTATTTACCAGCAACATAAAGTGAAACAGAGGCAGAGGTGTCCTGCCAGTCAGTAACAAATAAACAGAAAACAGTAGTGGTGGTAGATAGACACAGAGCTTCATCAAACATCTGATCCACTGAACAAAGAGCTCCAAAAATCTTGAACTTTAGACTGCCATCAGTTTTACTCCCTACACTTAACCATGTGTTTCCTACTGCCTGCAGACTTTGCACCCAATTGTTATATACACATGTTGTGTTTCTAATATAAATACATTTAATAAAGTCAAATAGAAATAAGGCAACAAGTGAAGTATCCTACACTTCTCTTTTGTAAAGTAAATCTGAACAGCCGATATGGGCATCTACATCAACTATATGATTTGCCTGAAAAGCTGGAGAGGACAAAAAAAAAAAAAAAAAAAAATTTTATTTTTTTTTTTTTTAATTTGTAATTTTTTTTTATTTTTTTATTTTTTTAATTTTTTTTTTTGTTGCGGACGTAATTCTTTCGTGGCGGGCCGCCACAAATAAATGAATGTGTGGGAAACACTGTGCTGACTGTTACAAGCGGCCCTCTGAGGGCATCTATAACTGCCATGTGGCCCTGGTTTAGTACATGATGCATAATCCTGCTAGCGAAATAACCAATAAGCGATAAAAACGTTGGCAGAAGCAGAGCTAATAGCAACTCCCTTGCACCCATTATGAAGCAGAATAGTTTATATATATATATATAACTTTATTGATTTCCACCATATGACATTTTACAACAGCGCATAAAGACCGCATTAACAGCGGTAAAAAAAAGAAAATCACAAAAATTGGACCCTGGTGGCGTTTTACGATCCGGTTCAACCTCCTTAGAGCCAGCCAGCGCCAGGGGACTGATTTACTTGTCACACAAGGCGGCGGGGGAGGACATATTTAGAAGTGGCGCGCTGAAGATAGCATCCACTAAAGCTGGCGGGGCAGAAGATGACCCAGACAAGTTAACCTCCCACCATTAAAACGAGAGCTGATTTCTGACAAAAGGCCAAGGAACAATGGGTGGCACCGCACTAATTACACACTCTGACATGGATAATAGCAAAATGTACTTGGATGGGGCAAAAATATTTTATGTATTGTAAATTAACTTTTGCAGTCAGTGAGAGTCAGAACATCTGTCAAGTGAAGCTTAGTGAACTTACGGTGGTATGATATATATTCTATATATTATATAAAAATACAATATAATATATCAGTATATATTATATGCTGTAATGCAGCTGAGATAGGCTCCAGCACCCGCCGCGACCCCAAAAAGGGACAAGCGGTAGAAAAGGAATGGAAAATGGATATATAATATGTAAATATTACATGTATGTTATATTTTATATTGCCACTATGGTACATTTTTAGTCTACTTAATAACTGCATTATCCTTTCCATCCTTTGTAACTGAGCTACTGTGTGGAACAATTTCCCTTGTGGATCAATAAAGTCTGTCTCAGTCTAAGAAACAATTGACTATTTGGTTGCGTAGAATTTAAAATAAATCTTCATTCACTCTTCTTTAAAGAATGTCTCCCAATCCTAAACGTTTTAAAGCTGTCGCTTGGCAACTCGAAGTTTTAAAGTTCTCATTTTCTATGAGATTAATGTTAGCATTTAAGCTAGCCAGTTATTAGCGTGCTAGCTCCTTCAAGGAAATGAGCAGGATCACTAAGTACCGTATTTTCCGGACTATAAGGCGCACTTAAAATCCTTTGTTTCCCCTCAAAACTCGACAGTGCGCATAATGTATGGAATATTTCTGGTTTTGCTTACCGACCTCGAAGCAATTGTATTTGGTACATGATGTAATGATAAGTGTGACCAGTAGATGGCAGTCAAACATTAGAGATACGTGTAGACTGCACTATGATGGCAATATGACTCAAGTAAACAACACAAAAATTGTATATGTTCTATTGAAAATATAGAAAATGTTTTAGTACGACTTTGGTAAGCTATGAAGCCGCACTGCTTGATGGATTGTACTGTGCTTCTACATACCAGTATTATTATGGTGTGTGTATAAGGTAAGACATTATCTGGCGTTTTGTTTCACAATATTATGCAAAAGCAACTTTTTCTCACCTTCTGGTACCTGCTGATCTGTATTTGGGATCTGCATAAATCCTGAAAAATTGCACACGTCCGTAGTCAAAAAGCTTCTTCTTTTCCTCTATCTTGTTGTTATGGGACATTCATCCTCCGCTGTTGCCATTTCTAATATAAAGTAGTGTAAAGTTCTTACTTATATCTGTCAGTAAACTCGCCATAGTGAGTTTACATTATTCACCCAAGGAACTTTAGTTATTAGAGAGTTCCAGTCGGACGTTTTTTCACGGGACACGTTTCCGGTGTTTGAGCGCCGTGTGTAATGTTCTATATTTTCAATGGAACATATAAAATGTTGGTGTTGTTTACTTGAGTCATATTGCAGTCTACACGTATCTCTTATGTGTGACTGCCATCTACTGGTCACACTTATCATTTCACTATGTAGCAAATAAAATAGCCACGAGGTCGGTAAGCACAACCAAAATTATTCCATACATTAGGCGCACCGGGTTTTAAGGCGTACCGTCGAGTTTTGAGGGGGGAAAAAAAGATTTTAAGTGCGCCTTATAGTCCGGAAAGTACAATAGTTTTTGTCGCAGTAAATCAACTATAAACAATGTATTTCTATATGTTTATATATAGTAACGTCACTGCAGTGCAAACTAGATTTATTTCATGTGGTATATACTCTGTACGTCGAAGCAAAAGCATCTGTGTTTTCTTTTTATCCACCATTTTTGAAGGTTGCAGAAAGAGTGCATATTTTCCCATTGGTTGTTTGTATTCAGACAAGGCAAGCGCAAAAAAAAGTTTTGTGGATGTGGCTATCTTGATTTCCGACGTCGTAACCATTCCCAGCTCCAACCTCCCACTTCCCAGGTAAATGGAACGCAGCATTGTACCGCTATCATGGTAGAAGCTGCAAAACAACCAAAGAAACGAAAAGTTTTGCCTGAGGAGACAAAAATAAGAAAAGTGGATAAAAGGCCAGTCAAGGATCTACTTGCTGGCGTGAGCTCACAGACGAGGAGGGAATGTCGACCCCATGCTGCCTTGGCTCTGTTACTGTTTAACGAGTACCGTATTTTTCGGAGTATACTGTATTTCCTTGAATTGGCGCCGGGAATATGGTATTCGCATGCCTCGAATTACAGCCGGGTCAAACTCGTTTCACAAAATAATTAGCGCATGCTTGGCACTTCCGCCGGGTCAAATATGAGTCATTAAATGACTCCTGGTGGCGCTAGTGATCCTTCTTGCAACTGCTGGTACTGCAGAAGACCGGTGCTGCAGAAGAAGACAACAAGCAGCAAGAGTGCGCAGCCATTGTTTGCTTGCATTTTTACCATGGAGGATTACATATCTAAAATAAAACAGTTTTCTAAACTGGACTTTCAATCGAAGCAGGAGGTAATACTTAAAAGGAAGATCTCCATCGAGACAGAGAGACTTTTAAAACTGAAGAAAGATAAGGAAGACTTCTATAAACAAGTTATCCATGCTTTTCTTCAAAAGGAGCTGTACATGGACTTCATTTATACCTAAAGGTAAGACCATAATAAAGTTTTTTTTAATAAATGTGCTTTTCATGATAAGGTAAGCGCCGGAGTGAGAAGAGGTTTTAAAATGATTAGCGCATGCTTTCCCATCCCGCAGGCTTCTGGTAAGCGCCGGAGTGACAGGAGGTTTTAAATTAATTAGCGCCCCGGCGGCTATTCAAAGAAATACGGTAAGTTGCTCCGCAGTATAAGTCGCACCGGCCGAAAATGCATAATAAAGAAGGAAAAAAACATATATAAGTTGCACTGGAGTATAAGTTGCATTTTTGGGGGAAATTTATTTGATAAAAGCCAACACCAAGAATAGACATTTGAAAGGCAATTTAAAATAAATAAAGAATAGTGAACAACAGGCTGAATAAGTGTACGTTATATGAGGCATAAATAACCAACTGAGAACGTGCCTGGTATGTTAACGTAACATATTATGGTAAGAGTCCTTCAAATAACTATAACATATAGAACATGCTATACGTTTACCAAACAATCTGTCACTCCTAATCGCTAAATCCCATGAAATCTTATACGTCTAGTCTCTTACGTGAATGAGCTAAATAATATTATTTGATATTTTACGCTAATGTGTTAATCATTTCACACATAAGTCCAAACTATGAAAAAAACTGCGACTTATAGTCCGAAAAATACGGTAAGTGGTTTTCGATGCTCAAATCACAATGATAATGCTAATGTTAGCTATCAGAATTTTGCGAAATGGCAATAAACACTGACACGACCAGCCACGCAACAAACTCAAAAGTATGGTATAAAGAAAAAACAATGCGATGACTGCAAACCGCAAATACAAAGTTTGAGTAAAATACGTAGGTTCCTACTGTGGAAAGATCGGTCATACCGAATCATTGTGGTATTATCGTGTCAGTTTGTATGAACAGGACAGTAGTTTCTGATGATATACCACGCCATGCGCTGGTCCTCATGGGAAATGTGGTCTTCCTTCAGGCAAAACACTACCGCTATGGTCCACTGGCGCCGCTAAAATCAACCAAAACGGAAAGTTCTTAAGAGGGGCTTTGAAATTTGGAACGACAATACTAATTTTACAGCAGTTTATTATTATACTGGTTATCGTTAACTCCCTATTTGGTACACTGTCTTGCTGTACATTGTTGAAGGAAGATGAAATGCATATTCTTTCAAGTCCTTCGCAAGCCAAATAAAATGATTAGTTTGACACGTGTGGTTTAGCTCTTGTGTGCCACATGTTGTTGAGCTTTTTTGTTGTCATTACGATGTAAATGTCCAGTTGGTACTTAGCACGGTACTTATGTTTGTTTTGTTTTGTTTGTCTATGTATAATGTAGTGTTGTCCCGATACCAATATTTCGGTAACGGAAAAGTGTATTCCGGTACTTTTCGGTACTTTTAGATACTTTTCTAAATAAAGGGAACCACAAAAAATTGCATTATTGGCTTTATTTTAACAAAAAAATCTTAGGGTACATTAAACATATGTTTATTATTGCAAGTTTGTCCTTAAATAAAATAGTGAACATACAAGACAACTTGTCTTTTAGTAGTAAGTAAACAAACGAAGACTCCTGATTTGGATGCTGATATATGCACTAACATATTGTGTCATTTATCATTCTTTTATTTTGTCAAAATTATTAAGGACAAGCGGTAGAAAATGATTTATTAATCTACTTGTTCATTTACTGTTAATATCTGCTTACTTTCTCTTTTAACATGTTCTCGCTGCACTTGTTAAAATGTAATAATCACTTATTCTTCTGTTGTTTGGATGCTTTACATTAGTTTTGGATGATACCACAAATGTAGGTATCAATCCGATACCAAGTAGTTACAGGATCATTCATTAGTCATATTCAAAATCCTCATGTGTCTAGGGACATATTTCTTGAGTTTTTAATCATAATATCATTTTTTTTTTTTTTAAATGAAAAAAGATTTTGTGATGCTAAAAAATATCAATGTAATCATAGTAGTATCAACTAGATACGCTCCTGTATTTGGTATTATTACAGTGCAGATCCACCCATGGCGTTTGTTTACATTTTGACGCCGGTGAGCTACGGTGTATAGTGAAGCATGTTTAGCTATTCCTCGTCCTGCAGTGATAATGATACTTGTAAGAAACTTACTTTATTTGTCGCCATGGAGGCGAGGATTAGTGATTTAGAAGTAGCTAAAACACTGCAGACTGTGGCTGGACGTTAGCCGCTAGATAGCCATGTCTTAAAGCGTTACTTCCTGAGGGTGTTTCAGTGTTATAACTTCACCTTTATTGTTAGTTTTTAAGCCAAAATGCGTCCGTTCTCCCTTTTCTGTCTACACACTGTGTCTGCTTGTAAGTACTTCGTGATTGTGCGCTGCCGAACATGCTCGTCTGCTCGTAAAACCAAAAATGACACAACGTGACAATGACGGAGAGGTGGAGGGGTGGTGGGGTGGTATAGTACCGAATATGATTCATTAGTATTGCAGTACCATACCAATAATATATACCAATATACCATACAACCCTAATATAATGCAATCGAATGTGCGCTATATGTATTATTAATTTTTGTGTTTTACTTTTGTAGCTATATTTAGAAATGGGGCCGCTGAAGTGTCAGCTGGTGGCATCAAGTCTGTGCTCTTTTTAATGTCTATATATCCTGTGTGTTCTTTAATGTTTCCCTCTTGTTTTCCGTATCTTTTTTTTTTCCTTATTTTTTTCTCAACTTTTTGTACCTGCACTGCAGCCACGTAATTTCCCAAGTGTGGGACAAAAAAATAAAAAATAAAAGTATATTGTATCCTACTTCCTGGTTCCTGGTCAGTGACATAAGACCAGACGGATATGAGATTCTAAAAAAAACAGAGAATTCCTCAAACTCAAAAGAGAAAACATTAACGGGGTTTCTTATTTCTGTGTTTGTTTGTTTGTTGTTGGTTAGCATGTGACTTCCTGGTTTATGAATTGATTAACAAGTTGAAAAACTTATTCAGGTGTTACCATTTAGTGGTCAATTGTACGGAATATGTACTGTACTGTGCAATCTACTAATAAAAGTTTCAATCAATTAATTAAAGACAAGGAACCTGGACAAATGTTAGATTCTGAGCTTACTTTACCAAACAAAAGAGACACTGTGTTTTGAGTGTGTGTGCTTATGCAGACATCCCTCTGTCCATTTTCTACCGCTTGTCCTTTTAGTTTATATGGGGGACATTTCTAGGTGTCATTTCTTCAGGATGCCACCCGAACGCCTCCCTAGGGAGGTGTTTGGGGCACGTCCGACCGGCAGGAGGCCTGGCCTGGGAACGCCTCTGGATCCCCCGCGAAGAGCTGGACGAAGAGGCTGGGGAGAGGAAAGTCTGGGCTTTTCTGCTTAGGCTGCTGCCCCCGCGACCGGACCCCGGATAGGCTGAAGAAAATGGATGGATGGATGGATTTCTTTAGACCAGGGGTGTCAAACTCATTTTAGATCGGGGGGCCACATGGAGAAAAATCTACTCCCGAGTGGGTCGGACTGGTAAAATCACGGCACGATAACTTAAAAATAAAGACAACTTCAGATTGTTTTCTTTGTTTAAAAATAGAACAAGCACATTCTGAAAATGTACAAATCATAATGTTGTCGGGGGGGGGGGGTTACACTTACATGTTGCGGTTAATCTTTATTTGTCTGTATTTATATTTTCTGAATAAATTATGTGATAATGATAATCAGTCAACTCACTGGTGTTAATTTTCAATCTATCAAGATTAAAAAATGATGTCAAAATCAAATTACAGGATGTTATTAGGGCTGCAACTAACGATTAATATGATAATCGATCAATCTGTCGATTATTACTTCGATTAATCGATTAATAATCGGATAAAATAGACAAACTACATTTCTATCCTTTCCAGTATTTTGTTGGAAAAAAACAGCATACTGGCACCATACTTATTTTGATTATTGTTTCTCAGCTGTTTGTACATGTTGCAGTTTATAAATAAAGGTTTATAAAAAAATAAAAATAAATTTAAAAACTTTTTTATTAAAAAATAAAATTGCCTCTGCGCATGCGCATAGCATAGATCCAACAAATCGATGACTAAATTAATCGCCGACTATTTTTATAATCGATATTAATCGATTAGTTGTTGCAGCCCTAGATGTTATTTATGTAGTTTGATCATTTTCCTTGACTGATGTAATATAACATCATGTGGTTGATTTTTTTACATAGGTAGCATCATCTACAAAGATACAAAGAATTGCTACATCTAGTGGACACATTTAGAACAGCATGTTTATTTCATTCAAACATTTCAGGTACATTTTTATACTTAGCAAATTCGGCCCTCGGGCCGTACGTTTGACACCCCTGCTTTACTTCATATGGTGTTATTATTGAACCTGTGAATATATTGTAAAAAAAAAAAAAAAAATTAAAAAAAAAATGGTGACATTTGCTTTAAAAACACATTCCTGTACTTGTACAAAGTGTCTGTAGATGTTTAAAAGCGTAAATGGAGGACTAACCCTCCGTAAAAAAGCCTCTGCCTTCGACGTTCTGACAGCCAAGCGGGTAACTCGATATTCAAAAACAACACGTCACCCCACGACGCACTGCGCATGCTCTAACTTCACGGGCATTACCTCATCCCACAATCCACCGCGAGACTTTAGAATCTTCTGGGCGGCGGTGTGGGCGGGGGGTTAGTCGTCACGGCAACGCCGCTAATCGGAGGCGCGGCCTAACCGCGGGTATACGCCCCCCAGCCAATGGGAGAGCCCTGACGTGACATCATGGCTATTTTCGGAGAGGTAGCGGCAGCAGATAAGGTTAGCCTCCACGCTGTTACAAACTCAGAGTGTATACATGTCCACGCAGGGGGAACCTCCACAAGACAGCCTGAAGAGGGTTTGGAAAAGACACGGTGGACGCTCTTTTTATTTTTTAACAAAAAGAAAGAAAGAAAGTGTGGATATTTTTTCACGCAGATTCGCGTGTCGAAAGTGCGGTTTTGAATAAAGTTCAGTGGGACAACTAGGAAGAAGTGAAAGGGGACTTGTTTTTTTTTTTTTCGGTTTCACTTCTATGTATACCAAAATGGAAACTACTTTCTATGATGACTCGCTCAACGCGTTCTCCCAGCACGAAAGCGTCGTCTTCGGATACAGCGGCTCCAAGGCGCTCAAACGCAACATGACCCTCAACCTGGCCGACCCCAGCGGCACCCTCAAGCCTCACCTCCGGGCTAAGGCCGGCGAGCTGCTCACCTCGCCGGACGTGGGCTTGCTGAAGCTGGCCTCCCCGGAGCTGGAGCGGCTCATCATCCAGTCCAGCAACGGCCTCATCACCACCACGCCGACGCCGACGCAGTTCCTGTGCCCGAAGAACGTCACCGACGAGCAGGAGGGCTTCGCCGAGGGCTTCGTGCGCGCCCTGGCGGAGCTCCACCACCAGCACATGCCGGCGGGGGTGAGCGTCACGTCGGCGCCGCCGAGCGTCAACACCGGGGCGGCCGTTTACAACCGCTCGGACTCGCCCGTCTACGAGGACCTGAACACGTTCACCCCGGCCATCAGCACCGTGTCGGCGCCCGGCTACACCACCTCCGCCCCGAGCGCGTCCTTCCCCATTTACGCGCAGCCCTCCGCCTCTTCCTCCGCCCATCTCCCGCGGCTCGCCGCGCTCAAGGAGGAGCCGCAGACGGTGCCCGAGATGCCGGGCGAGACGCCGCCGCTCTCCCCCATCGACATGGAGAACCAGGAGCGCATCAAGGCGGAGCGCAAGCGCATGAGGAACCGCGTCGCCGCCTCCAAGTGCCGCAAGAGGAAGCTGGAGCGCATCTCCCGGCTGGAGGACAAAGTCAAGAACCTCAAGTCCCAGAACTCCGAGCTGGCGTCCACCGCCAACATGCTGCGGGAGCAGGTGGCGCAGCTCAAGCAGAAGGTGATGAACCACGTCAACAGCGGCTGTCAGCTCATGTTGACGCAGCAGCTCCAGACCTTCTGAGTCGTTCCAAAAAACTCAAAAAAAAAAGTTGAACCAAAACGGACGCTTCCTGCCTCCTGGATCCGGGGTTGAAGCGGCAGGAAGACCAAGGGGGCTGTGCAGAGGGGAAAAAGGACCCGGGGGTCTGCTCCGGGCCGGGACAGTGACTATGAACCGGAGCATGAACTTCCTTCACAACCGGGACTAGACTGACTTTTTCTTGATTTCACCTCCCAGCTCTGCATGGACTTGGTCTCGAGTCAAGTCAGCGCCAGTGGAGAAAAGACATCCAGTATTACAGGTGACCTTTGACCCTGGCAAATTTCTCGCTGCCGCCACATTGGCCCTCACCAACAGAGCTGAGCGTATGAACACTTCTTGAGTTCCAGTATGCGACTTGTTTTCTTTATTGTAAAGAAGTTTTTTGAAAATTTCGAGATTTGTCCATTTTTGATGGGGTTTCACTCATTGTTTATGTACATAAGATCAACTCAGAGTACTTATGTTTACCATCTGTACATTCTTTCTTTTTTTATGTCTCAACTCTAGAAAGTCGTCAATATTTAAGGAAATAAACTTGTGTAAAAAGAAGCAACAGTGTGTGTTCTTGACGTGTGTGTGAGGAAAAAGTGGGTGTGCCATGTAAGCAAACAATACAACATGTTGCAACATGTTGCAAGAGCTGAGAGCTCTCACTGTTTACCCGCCGGTTAAATTCCATCACTGCTTGTATCGATCCACAACAACTCGTGTAGTCGTGTTGCAAAAACATCGGGTTCGGATGTATTTGGTCAAAGGAAAGCAACTGTCAGTTTAGTGTGTCAACATTGCTTCATTTGACACACTTTGAAATAAGGAAAACAATATAGTAGTTATACGGTTTTGAACCTTTTTAAGTGACATTTCTTGTCTATATAGTTACAAAACAGGGAAAATAGAGAAAAAGGAAATGTGGAACTGCATTATTGACAGGCGACAAGTTAAATAAACCACTTTTAGAAGAAAATATGTGACAGTTTGTCAATAAAGTTGTAGAATGTTTTAAAAAGTATAATAAACATTAGACGTTGAATGAACCACTTTAAGGTTCATTAGGAGCACATGTATTTGTCTATGAAGTTGTAGCACACTGAATAAAGAACATAAGTAAGACTATTATTAACACACTATATGTTGAATAAAAACACTTTCAGGTAAATTGGGTGGGAATATGTGACTATTAGTTTGACAATAAAGTTAAAATAACTTTTTAATAAGTATCATAAACACACTATGTTGAATAAACCACTTTAAGGTTCATTAGGAGCGAATGTATTGCAATAATTTGTCAATAAAGTTGTGGCACACTGAATGTAGAAAATAATAATTGAGACTGTATTATTAACACACAATACGTTGAATAAAAACACTTTTAGGGACATTGGGTGGAAATATGTGAGTATTAGTTTGTCAATAAAGTTAAAGAAAACAAAGTAGTTCAACGGTAGAGATTGAACCTTTTTAGGTGACATTTGTTGTCTATAAAGTTAGAAAACAGGGAAAATAGGGGGGGTAAAAAAGGTGGAACTGCATTATTGACAGGCGACAAGTTAAATAAACCACTTTTAGGTGCAAGTATGTGACAATTAGTTTGTCAATAAAGTTTTAGAATGTTTTAAAAAAGTATAATAAACATTAGACGTTGAATAAACCACTTTAAGGTTCATTAGGAGCAAATGTATTTGTCAATAAAGTTGTAGGACACTGAATGTAGTATATAATAGGTAAGACTGTATTATTAACACACTATACAATGAATAAAAACACTTTTAGGTAATTTGGGTGGGAATATGTGACATTAGTTTGTCAATAAATTTATAGAACATTTTAATAAGTATCATAAACACACTCGACGTTGAATATACCACGTTAAGGTTCATTAGGAGCGAATGTATTGCAATAATTTGTCAATAAAGTTGTGGCACATTGAATGTAGAAAATAATAATTGAGACTGTATTATTAACACACTATACGTTGAATAAAAACACTTTTAGGGACATTGGGTGGAAATATGTGACTATTAGTTTGTCAATAAAGTTAAAGAAAACAAAGTAGTTCAACGGTAGAGATTTAACCTTTTTAGGTGACATTTGTTGTCTATAAAGTTAGAAAACAGGGAAAATAGGGGGGGGTAAAAAAGGTGGAACTGCATTATTGACAGGCGACAAGTTAAATAAACCACTTTTAGGTGCAAGTATGTGACAATTAGTTTGTCAATAAAGTTTTAGAATGTTTTTAAAAAGTATAATAAACATTACACGTTGAATAAACCACTTTAAGGTTCATTAGGAGCAAATGTATTTGTCAATAAAGTTGTAGGACACTGAATGTAGTATATAATAGGTAAGACTGTATTATTAACACACTATACGTTGAATAAAAACACTTTTAGGTAATTTGGGTGGGAATATGTGACATTAGTTTGTCAATAAAGTTATAACACATTTTAATAAGTATCATAAACACACTCGACGTTGAATATACCACTTTAAGGTTCATTAGGAGCGAATGTATTGCAATAATTTGTCAATAAAGTTGTGGCACACTGAATGTAGAAAATAATAATTGAGACTGTATTATTAACACACTATACGTTGAATAAAAACACTTTTAGGGACATTGGGTGGAAATATGTGACTATTAGTTTGTCAATAAAGTTAAAGAAAACAAAGTAGTTCAACGGTAGAGATTGAACTTTTTTAGGTGACATTTGTTGTCCATAAAGTTAGAAAACAGGGAAAATAGGGGGGGGGTGGATGTGGAACTGCATTATTGACAGGCGACAAGTTAAATAAACCACTTTTAGGTGCAAGTATGTGACAATTAGTTTGTCAATAAAGTTTTAGAATGTTTTAAAAAAGTATAATAAACATTACACGTTGAATAAACCACTTTAAGGTTCATTAGGAGCGAATGTATTGCAATAATTTGTCAATAAAGTTGTGGCACACTGAATGTAGAAAATAATAATTGAGACTGTATTATTAACACACTATACGTTGAATAAAAACACTTTTAGGGACATTGGGTGGAAATATGTGACTATTAGTTTGTCAATAAAGTTAAAGAAAACAAAGTAGTTCAACGGTAGAGATTGAACTTTTTTAGGTGACATTTGTTGTCCATAAAGTTAGAAAACAGGGAAAATAGGGGGGGGGGGGTGGATGTGGAACTGCATTATTGACAGGCGACAAGTTAAATAAACCACTTTTAGGTGCAAGTATGTGACAATTAGTTTGTCAATAAAGTTTTAGAATGTTTTAAAAAAGTATAATAAACATTACACGTTGAATAAACCACTTTAAGGTTCATTAGGAGCAAATGTATTTGTCAATAAAGTTGTAGCACACTGAACGTAGTATATAATAGGTAAGACTGTATTATTAACACACTATACGTTGAATAAAAACACTTTTAGGTAATTTGGGTGGGAATATGTGACATTAGTTTGTCAATAAAGTTATAGAACATTTTAATAAGTATCATAAACACACTCGACGTTGAATATACCACGTTAAGGTTCATTAGGAGCGAATGTATTGCAATAATATGTCAATAAAGTTGTGGCACACTGAATGTAGAAAATAATAATTGAGACTGTATTATTAACACACTATACGTTGAATAAAAACACTTTTAGGGACATTGGGTGGAAATATGTGACTATTAGTTTGTCAATAAAGTTAAAGAAAACAAAGTAGTTCAACGGTAGAGATTGAACCTTTTTAGGTGACATTTGTTGTCTATAAAGTTAGAAAACAGGGAAAATAGGGGGGGTAAAAAAGGTGGAACTGCATTATTGACAGGCGACAAGTTAAATAAACCACTTTTAGGTGCAAGTATGTGACAATTAGTTTGTCAATAAAGTTTTAGAATGTTTTAAAAAAGTATAATAAACATTACACGTTGAATAAACCACTTTAAGGTTCATTAGGAGCAAATGTATTTGTCAATAAAGTTGTAGGACACTGAATGTAGTATATAATAGGTAAGACTGTATTATTAACACACTATACAATGAATAAAAACACTTTTAGGTAATTTGGGTGGGAATATGTGACATTAGTTTGTCAATAAACTTATAGAACATTTTAATAAGTATCATAAACACACTCGACGTTGAATATACCACGTTAAGGTTCATTAGGAGCGAATGTATTGCAATAATTTGTCAATAAAGTTGTGGCACATTGAATGTAGAAAATAATAATTGAGACTGTATTATTAACACACTATACGTTGAATAAAAACACTTTTAGGGACATTGGGTGGAAATATGTGACTATTAGTTTGTCAATAAAGTTAAAGAAAACAAAGTAGTTCAACGGTAGAGATTGAACCTTTTTAGGTGACATTTGTTGTCTATAAAGTTAGAAAACAGGGAAAATAGGGGGGGTAAAAAAGGTGGAACTGCATTATTGACAGGCGACAAGTTAAATAAACCACTTTTAGGTGCAAGTATGTGACAATTAGTTTGTCAATAAAGTTTTAGAATGTTTTAAAAAAGTATAATAAACATTACACGTTGAATAAACCACTTTAAGGTTCATTAGGAGCAAATGTATTTGTCAATAAAGTTGTAGGACACTGAATGTAGTATATAATAGGTAAGACTGTATTATTAACACACTATACAATGAATAAAAACACTTTTAGGTAATTTGGGTGGGAATATGTGACATTAGTTTGTCAATAAATTTATAGAACATTTTAATAAGTATCATAAACACACTCGACGTTGAATATACCACGTTAAGGTTCATTAGGAGCGAATGTATTGCAATAATTTGTCAATAAAGTTGTGGCACATTGAATGTAGAAAATAATAATTGAGACTGTATTATTAACACACTATACGTTGAATAAAAACACTTTTAGGGACATTGGGTGGAAATATGTGACTATTAGTTTGTCAATAAAGTTAAAGAAAACAAAGTAGTTCAACGGTAGAGATTGAACCTTTTTAGGTGACATTTGTTGTCTATAAAGTTAGAAAACAGGGAAAATAGGGGGGGGGAGGTGGAACTGCATTATTGACAGGCGACAAGTTAAATAAACCACTTTTAGGTGCAAGTATGTGACAATTTGTCAATAAAGTTTTAGAATGTTTTAAAAAAGTATAATAAACATTACACGTTGAATAAACCACTTTAAGGTTCATTAGGAGCAAATGTATTTGTCAATAAAGTTGTAGCACACTGAACGTAGTATATAATAGGTAAGACTGTATTATTAACACACTATAAGTTGAATAAAAACACTTTTAGGTAATTTGGGTGGGAATATGTGACTACTAGTTTGTCAATAAAGTTATAGAACATTTTAATAAGTATCATAAACACACTCGACGTTGAATAAACCACTTTAAGGTTCATTAGGAGCAAATGTATTGCAATAATTTGTCAATAAAGTTGTGGCACACTGAATGTAGAAAATAATAATTGAGACTGTATTATTAACACACTATACGTTGAATAAAAACACTTTTAAGGACATTGGGTGGAAATATGTGACTATTAGTTTGTCAATAAAGTTAAAGAAAACAAAGTAGTTCAACGGTAGAGATTGAACCTTTTTAGGTGACATTTGTTGTCCATAAAGTTATAAAACATGGAAAATAGAGAAAAAAAGAAATGTGGAACTGTATTACTGACAGGCTCAAAGTTAAATAAACCACTTATAAGTGCAAATACATGACAATTAGTTAGTCAATAAAGTTGTATAATGTTTTTAAAATTGTAATAAACACTAGACGTTGAATGAACCACTTTAATGTTAACTAGGAGCAAATGTATTATTAATTTGTCAATAAAGTTGTAGCACACTGAATGTAGAAAATAATAAGTGAGACTGTATTATTAACACATTATACGTTGAAAAGAAAACACTTTTAGGTAAACTGGGTGGAAATATGTGACTATTAGTTTGTCAATAAAGTAAAAGAACATTTTAATAAGTATAATAAACACTAGACGTTGAATAAATCACTTTAAGGTTCATTAGTAGCAAATGTGTTGCAACAATTTGTCAATAAAGTTGTAGCACACTGCCAATATGGAAAAAAAAAGAAATTACAATTATTAACATGCTAGAAGTGGATTAAACCTCTTATAGGTGACTTCAGGGTTAAATATGTGGCAATTAGTTTATCACATTTTGTAATACCTTATGCAATATGCAACAAGTTGTTACAAAAGTTTATTACAAAATGCATTCGGGAATTTTATTACAAAATGCGGCAGATTGTTAAAAAAAAAAGCGTATTATCGCACAAGGATGTGAAAATGTGTGACATTGTTACTCAATGCCATGTCGAAAAGGTGAATTAAATTCAAATATATTACACTTAATTTGGCATTAAAGTTATAAGAAATTCCAATAAAGACAAAAAAAACATTTGAGACTGTATTAATAACACACAATAAGTTGAATAAACCATATTTAGGTGAATTAGATACAGATATATAAGCCTCAGTTTCAGAATAAAGACAAAAACATGTCTTATAAATTAATTGAATATATATAGTATAAAACACTGCCAACATAGAACAGAGTGCGTGCTGGACAATGAGCTAACATCTCGGGTCTTTAGCTCGTTGACTAGCGCTCGCACCAGGGGATAGGACGCGGGTGCTGGACCAGGACTTTTTAGAACAAGTACAGACTGATGTGAAAGATAAACGCCACAGTGAAGCTGCAGTACTGCAAAATACAAGGCAGGGGGCGGCAGACATAACCTCTGAAGGAACTGAGGACAGCACCAGGTGTTCCACTTTGTTGTGTCCCCCTTGCCTGTCTCATGTGGACTGTATGTCTTCAAGTCTTGTGGCTTCAAACTAAGCCTGCAAAGACATTTGGGAGGAATATTTGGCGTTAGGATGGATTTTATTCATCCCGAAATTGGGAAATTGTGTGCAAGACGGAAACATCAAAGAACACAAAGGACATTAAAGAAGAGCATAGAGCTGATGCAACTTCAGTGGCGCTATTTCTACATACAGCTACAAAGTAAAACAACGAAAAAACTAAAATTGAACAATAAATAATACATGTTGTGCACATGCAGAGACAAACAATACAATTGGTGAGAGCTTGTTGTAGCCTATTATTTATTTATTCATCACTTTTACTTTTTCATTACATGTTACTTTGCTTCTCAAACTTTTTTCACCAAGTACCACCTCAGAAAACTCTTCAAGCACCACCATTATGGCGTACATTAAAATACAGTAGCGTAGTAGGTAGGGTTGTACGGTATACCGGTACTTGTATAGTATCGTAATACTAATGAATCAAAAACGGTACTATACTCTGTTTAAAACGTACCGGCTCGCCATATTTTATTATTTTTTTTACAGGCATGACGGCGCTTCGTCGTCAAGTTGCTGGTTTTACGAGCAGAGGAGCATGTTCGGCAGCGCACAATCACGGAGTACTTACAAGCAGAGACAGTGTGTAGACAGAAAAGGGAGCACGGATGCATTTCGGCCTAAAAACTAAAGATAAAGGTGAAGTTATAACACTGAAACGCCCTCAGGAAGAGGTTCTTTAAGACATGGCTAGCTAGTTAGCGGCTAAAGTCCATCCGCAGTCGGCAGTGTTTTAGCTTCTTCTAAATCACTAATCCTCGCCTCCATGGTGACAAATAACGTAAGTTTCTTACAAGTATCATTATCACTGCAGGACGAGGAATAGCTAAACATGCTTCACTACACACCAATGTAAACAAACGCCACGGGTGGATCTACAACTGACATCCACTGTAATGATACCAAGTACAGGAGCGTATAGTCGCTATGATTACATCGATATTTTCTAGCATCACAAAATCTTCTTTCGTTTTTTTATTTATTTATTTATATCATGTTTATAAACTCAAGGAATATGTCCCTGGACACACGAGAACTTAAATTATCACCAATGTATGATCCTGTAACTACTTGGTATCGGCTCGATACCTAAATTCGTGGTATCATCCAAAACTAATGTAAAGTATCCAAACAACAGAAGAATAAGTGATTATTACATGTTAACAGAAGTGTAGATAGAACATGTTAAAAGAGAAAGTAAGCAGATATTAACAGTACATGAAAAAGTAGATTAATAATCAATTTTTACAGCTTGTCCTTAATAATTTTGACAAAATAATAGATTGATAAATGACACAATATGTTACTGCATACGTCAGCAGCTAAATTAGGAGCCTTTTTTTTGTTTACTTACTACTAAAAGACAAGTTGTCTTGTATGTTCACTATTTTATTTAAGGACAAAATTGTAATAAGAAACATATGTTTTTTTTGTTAAACTAATGCCATTTTTTTGTGGTGCCCTTTATTTAGAAAAGTATCGAAATACATTTTGGTACCGGTACCAAAATATTGGTATCGAGACAAACCCTAGTAGTAGGCCTAAGTATTCCTAAAACAAGGCAGAGGTTTTATCTAACAAGTATATTTTACTATTTTTGGCCACTGTAACATTACAGACAGTTTGAACAGTAACACTGTGTCTGAATATCGGAAAATAAAACACGGATCACTTAAATAAGTGATTCTTTTTTTCACCAAGTACCACCTCAGAAAACGCTTTAAGCACCACCATAATGACGTACATTAAAATACAGTAGCGTAGTACGCCTAAGTATTCGTTAAGGACAAGCCAGAGGTTTTATCTAACACGTATATTTAATACTTTTTTAGGCCACTGTAACATTACAGACAGTTTGAACAGTAACACTGTGTTTGAATACCGGAAAATAAAACACTGATCACTTAACTAACTACTCAGTGGCCGAGTGGTTAGAGTGTCCACCCTGAAATCGGTGAAAAACCTCTAACCCTAACTAACCCTAACCCTAACCCTAACCTCTAACCTCTAACCTCTAACCTCTAACACTAACCCTAAACCTAACCCTAACTAACCCTAACCTCTAACCTCTAACCTCTAACCTCTAACACTAACCCTAAACCTAACCCTAACCCTAGCCCTAGCCCTAACCCTCTCTAACCCTAACCCCAATCCTAACCACACCCCCAACCATAACCCTAACCAAATATTTTTCTTTATGCCTAACCCTAACCCTAATCCTAATCCTAACCCTAACCCTAACCCTAACCCTAACCCCAACCCCAACCCCAACCCCAACCCTAATCCTAGCCCTAACCCTCTCTAACCCTAACCCCAAACCTAACCCTAGCCCTAGCCCTAACCCTCTCTAACCCTAACGCTAAACCCAACCCTAACCCCAAACCTAATCCCAACCCTAACCCTAACCCCTAACCCTAACCCTAACACCGTCCGAGTCATACCAAAGACTATAAAAATGGGAGCCATTACCTCCCTGCTTGGCACTCAGCATCAAGGGTTGGAATTGGGGGTTAAATCACCAAAAATGATTCCTGGGCGCGGCCACCGCTGCTGCTCACTGCTCCCCTCACCTCCCAGGGGGGTGATCAAGGGTGATGGGTCAAATGCAGAGGACAAATTTCACCACACCTAGTGTGTGTGTGACAATCATTGGTACTTTAACTTTAAATTAACTTTAAATCAGCAAAAATGATTCCCGGGCGCGGCCACCGCTGCTGCCCACTGCTCCCCTCACCTCCCAGGGGGGTGATCAAGGGTGATGGGTCAAATGCAGAGAATAATTTCGCCACACCTCGTGTGTGTGTGTGACAATCATTGGTACTTTAACTTTAACTTAACTAAGTGGTTCTTTTTCCACCAAATACCGCCTCAGAAAATGCTTTAAGCACCACCATAATGACGTACATTAAAATACAGTAGCGTAGTAGGCCTAAGTATTCATTAAGGACAAGCCAGAGGTTTTATCTAACACATATATTTAATACTTTGTTAGGCCATTGTAACATTACAGACAGTTTGAACAGTAACACTGTGTCTGAATATGGGAAAATAAAACACTGATCACTTAATTGCGAGATTCTTTGGCGTACCACTAGATGGAGCCCGCCTACCACTTGTGGTACCCGTGCCACAGTTTGAGACTCACTGTGTTATTGTCCGTCAACCACATAATTTCCCCCATTGTGGGATAAACAACGTCTATCCTGTCCTGCAGCACGCTTGCCACAGCTGGCCCCGCGCCATGTGCTCCACCAGCATGCCCACAGATCCCGGGGGCCTGGTTGGGCGCAGTCCAAAGCCTGATCACCCTGGCGGGACCGGCATGGTCACGATGCAACTGGATTAATATATACAAATCAAAACAGGAAGTGTGTTGTTATTAAGGTGCCAGCCCTAAACCTACTGTTGTAAACAATTAAACCCCAGGGGGCGTGACAGGCAAGTATGTTAAAACTAATTATTTTACATTTAAAATGTAATTATTATTATCTATTATTATAAATAAAGCAATTATCAAAATGTCCGACACACATTTGAGCATATTTTCTCTAATAATCTTCTTTTATTTATCCTGATCCGCTTTACTCAAACGCTTGTGGGAGCTCAAGTGAGATCATTACCGGAAAGTAGTGCCCTGTCTTACCATATTAGGAGAGGGAACGCTCGAAAGATCTACGTCACAAAGAAAAGGGGGCGTGTCTTACGGGAAGTGACTCTCCCCTCGTCATCTCAGAATTACGGTAAATCCCGAGTCGTGGTAACTAAGGATTTAAAAAAAAAAAAAATGCAAATTACGGAATTTAATAGGCAGGCAAATGAGCGCGAATAAAAAAAATCACAGAAGATAATAGCAACAAAGAGGATATAATTGTATATGTTGATTCATGTTGTTGCCGTAAAACACTGAATACTAGCGTTCAGTATAAATAAGTCCACAACACAGAATTGTATTAAGTATGCATAATACCAATACACACGTATTACATTACACATTAACAGCATGATAACACATTAAAAAGTACACACAACTCGTGGACTGAACGTTGTTAAAAACACACATGATATTAATATTTTTTTTCTTCTGTACAACACATGTATGTGTGCATAATATAAGAAAGTACACGCGAGTTTCCACGCTTACATTCTGAGTGCATTTTGTATGGCAAAATGCAGTGACCGCCAGTACCCGGATGTTGTACGAGCGTCTTAAAAAGTAAAAAAAAAACTAAAAGTAAAATATGTATGTACCACTCTTAATCCTCACTATCTTCTCGAAGTGGCGGCTAGGGAAATTATTTTTTACTTTGTGTTACAATTCACTATTAGAACGGAGTCACGCAGAAGAGGGAGGGAATTAAATACTGGTGACGTCATTTCCGGTAAGCTCTAGGTCAGTAATCGATTCGGGACAGCACTATGCTGTTGAAATTCACCACCTGAGAAGTACACAGTTTACATAGTATACTATAGTTTAATATACATAGTATTTACATAGTATTAAAACGTAAGTGTGGACTGTGCAAGTAAAGTACTGTCTTAGCAACACGTAGAGCTGTTCTCGCGATACCACTCCGTGACGGGGACGCCACGTGACTTTGTTTACTTCCGCATGTCTGCCACAAACGAGGAGCTCTTCTGTCCAAATGGCTAGAAACGAGGAGAAGCAACAAGGGAAGTTAAACAGACTTTGGCTGCAAAAAGAGAGAGAAGGTAAGTAGGTCGTTACAAACCAAGCCGACACGTATTTAAATGATTTGTTCAAATTTGGCTGATTGTCTTAATATAATTATAATATAATTATGCTAGCTGCTTGATGTCTTGCTCGGCTAGCTTCTAGAGGACATAACTGGACAATATCATTTAGAAACATGACAAAAACAAATCAAATACAAAATATTTCAAATTAATTGATACAGACTGCAAAGACCCTGGAAAAAGGCACTTTCAAATGACACTTAAACCCTTGTAATAGACCAAATATTAAGGGAGCTGCGAAAAGGCATGCATATACTTATATATATATATATATATATATATATATATATATATATATATATATATATATATATATATATATATATATATATATATATATATATATATATATTTTAGGGCTGTGTCACGCCAAATTTCTTCCCCCTACAAACCCCCCCAGCGATCGATAGCACTTCGGCTTTGACTGCCCGTCGCTGGAAGGATACTTTGTCTTTGACAGCTGCTGAAATCTGAAGAAATCGATTTTTTTAATTTTTTTTTTGTACAGGCGCGAAACAGGACAGTCGCGTGCCGGTTAAGGACCCCCGGCAACTTAGTGATTTTATTGGACGCAGCCCCGGAAGTAAATGGGGGGGTTTTGTAGGGGGAATACATTTGGCGTGACAGCTGCAACTAACGATTAATTTGATAATCGATTAATCTGTCGATTATTACTTCGATTAATCGATTAATAATCGGATAAAAGAGACAAACTAAATTTCTATCCTTTCCAGTATTTTATTGAAAATAAAACAGCATACTGGCACCATACTTATTTTGATTATTGTTTCTCAGCTGTTTGTAAATGTTGCAGTTTATAAATAAAGGTTTAAACACGTTTTTATTTTATTTCAATAGCCTCTGCGCATGCGCATAGCATAGATCCAACGAATTGATGACTAAATTAATCTGCAACTATTTTTATAATCAATTTTAATCGATTAGTTGTTGCAGCCCTAATATGTATATATATATATATATATATATATATATATATATATATATATATATATATATATATATATATATATATATATATATATATATATATATTGCCAAAAGTATTTGGCCACCTGCCTTGACTCACATATGAACTTGAAGTGCCATCCCATTCCTAACCCATAGGGTTCAATATGATGTCGGTCCACCTTTTGCAGCTATTACAGCTTCAACTCTTCTGGGATGGCTGTCCTCAAGGTTGCAGAGTGTGTTTATAGGAATT
The DNA here is from genome assembly GCF_033978785.1 of Entelurus aequoreus. Taxonomy (NCBI): domain Eukaryota; kingdom Metazoa; phylum Chordata; class Actinopteri; order Syngnathiformes; family Syngnathidae; genus Entelurus; species Entelurus aequoreus. The sequence continues at coordinate 11,370,015 of NC_084757.1, read as the reverse complement.
TTCCACCATTCTTCCAAAAGCGCATTGGTGAGGTCACACTCTGATGTTGGTCGAGAAGGCCTGGCTCTCAGTCTCCGTTCTAATTCATCCCAAAGGTGTTCTATCAGGTTCAGGTCAGGACTCTGTGCAGGCCAGTCAATTTCATCCACACTAGACTCTCTCATCCATGTCTTTATAGACCTTGCTTTGTGCACTGGTCATGTTGAAAGAGGAAGGGGCCCGCTCCAAGCTTTGCACACTCTTGGCATTCTCTCGATGAGCTTTAAGCACACCTGTGAAGTGAAAACCATTTCTCTTGAAGCTCATCGAGAGAATGCCAAGAGTGTGCAAACCAGTAATCAGAGCAAAGGGTGGCTATTTTGAAGAAACTAGAATATAAAACATGTTTTCAGGTATTTCACCTTTTTTGGTTAAGTACATAACTCCACATGTGTTCATTCATAGTTTTGATGTGACAATCTACAATGTAAATAGTCATGAAAATAAAGAAAAACCATTGAATGAGTAGAAGGTGTGTCCAAACTTTTGGCCTGTACTGTATATAAATATACCTATATAGACAGGCGGTAGAAAATGGATGGATATATATATATATATATATATATATATATATATATATATATATATATATATATATATATATATATATATATATATATATATATATATATATATATATATATATATACACACCCACACACACAGTACAGTAGTTAATAATTATTTAATTAAACGTGCTGTTTGCAACCTCCTCACAGTAACATGTTTGAAAGCAAACAATATAACAAGAACTTATGTTACCATTAGTGGTTTAACAGAACACATTTGTTTGACAATTGTCTATATTTTTCACAATTACAAAGTGTATGTCATAACATTTGTTAATGAATAAAATGATTGGTGTTTACGGCGGTCACTCACCCGGTCTCCTCAACACTTTTGCGCAGGGAACTTCTCTTCTCTGCGCTTTTTAATCAGTCCAAAAATAACAGGTCAGCGGCCTCAAATAATTCAGCGTCAAATCAAAACGAAAATTCTAAAAAACTATATTCACACATTATCATATTTACAACTAACCTGTTAGCTTGTTATTTAACCACTGTAGCATACTCAGTAACATAGTTTGTCAAATCTTCATTGCAGAAGGTCGGTTAAAGGATGTCCGGGAGCGAAGACCCAAGTTGGTATTGAAAGGTTTTACTTCGTCATCAGCCCATTATCATGAGTAATATACATGCCGATGAAAATAATATCCCTTTTTCTACAGTCTACGCTTAACTCCGCATCATCTGTGAAGAAGTGGATCCCCAGCATCAAGAAAGAAATGGAGTATTACCTGCAGGTAATTTGCTTGTGTTTGTTGCCGTTTAAGAGAAAAATCTACGCAGTGAAATTAGGGTGGGAAGTAAAATGTCGGCCAGAAGAGAAGGGACACAAGCTCAATCTGTAAGTCAACACATTTATTTTACTATCCCCTCGTTGTAAATTATGCAATGTTTTTTATGAATGCCTCCCTGCTTCTTCTTCTTCGTTGTTATTTTTGGCGGAGGGCACCATTTACAAATAACAGTGGCTCTGAAGGCCTTAAATTGACTCAGCAGCACCACCTGTTGTTGAAGAGTGTGAATTATGGGTGCTCTGAGTGCAAGTGTGTGGAATATTACTGCCAAAAGTTTTAACTTGAAGAACATTTTTTTTATTCTTGCAAATGCTTTTTTTTTAATTGAAGAAAAGTGTTTTTATACTTACAAATCGTTTTTTTTTAATTGGAAAAAAAAGTATACTTGTGAATCTTTTTTTAATTGAAAGATAATGTTTTTATACTTATGAATGTTTTTTTAGTTGAAGAAAATTGTTTTTAAAAATGCGTATGGTTTTTTTATTAAAGAAAATGTTTTTTATACTTGCCAATCTTTTTTAATTGTAAGAAAGTATACCTGCAAATTTTTTACTTGCAGAAAATGGTATTTATACTTTAAATTGTTTATTAATTAAAAAAAAAAACGTTTTTATACTTGCAAATCGTTTTTTTAATTGAAGAAATATTTTTTTTAATTTACATATTATTTTTTTGATTGAAAAAAAATGTTTAATACTTGCAAATCGTTTTTTTAATTGAAGGGGGGGAAAAAGTATACTTGCGAATTTTTTGTTACTTGCAGAAATTGTTTACATACTTGCGAATAGTTTTTTTAGTTGAAAAGTTTTTTTTTGGAATTTGCGTATTCCATCCATCCATTTTCTACCGCTTATTGCCTTCGGGGTCACGGGGGGCGCTGGACCCTATCTCAGCTACAATCGGGCGGAAGGCAGGGTACACCCTGGACAAGTCGCCACCTCATCACAGGGCCAACACAGATAGACAGACAACATTCACACTCACATTCACACACTAGGGCCAATTTAGTGTTGCCAATCAACCTATCCCCAGGTGCATGTCTTTGGAGGTGGGAGGAAGCCGGAGTACCCGGAGGGAACCCACGCAGTCACGGGGAGAACATGCAAACTCCACACAGAAAGATCCCAAGCCCGGGATTGAACTCAGGACTACTCAGGACCTTCGTATTGTGAGGCAGACGCACTAACCCCTCTCTCACCGTGCTGCCCTAATTTGCGTATTGTTTTTGCAATTGAAGAAAATGTTTTTATACATGTGAATGTGTTTTGTACTTGCAGAAAATGGTTTGTAAATTTCCATATGGTTTTTTTATTTGAAGAAAATTGTTTTTATACCTGCGGGTTGTTTTTTCAAACTGACAAAATAGTTTTTGTACTTGCAAATAGTTTTTTTAATTGAAGAAAATGTTTTTATACTTGTGTATGTGTTTTTTTAATTGAACAAAACTGTTTTTATACTTGCGAATCATTTTTTTTATTGAACAAAAAAGTATTTTAAACTCGCGGGTTTTTGGGGGGTTTTTTTTAGTTGAAGAAAATAGTTTTTATTCTTGTGAATCCTTTTTTAGTTGCAGAAAATTGTTTTTAAACTTGGGTATCGTCTTTTTAATCTAAGAAAAATACTGGCAATCGTATTTTATTTGCAGAAAATTGTTTTTAATATTGTGCGTTTTTTTAATAGTATATATTTGCTTTTTTTTTTTTATTGAAGACATTTTCTTATTCTTATGTATGTGTTTATAATTGAAAATATTTGTTTTTATACCTGTGAATATTTTTTTTAATTGAAGAAAATGTTTTTGTACTTGTGTATGTGTTTTTTAATTGAAAATAATAGTTTTAATAATTGCAAATTGTTTTATTTAATTGAAGAGAATGTTTATATAACTGTGTTTTAATTGAAAATGTTTTTTTACATCTGCAAATCGTTTTTTTGATTGAATGTTTTAATACTTGTTAAAGTGTTTTTTTAATTGAAGAAAATAGTTCTACTTGCGAATGTTTTTTTATATTGAAGAAAATAGTTTTTTAACATGCAAATGTTCTTTTTAATTGAAGAAAATTGTTTTTATTCTTGTGAATGGTTTTTTATTTGAAGAAAGCTGTTCTTACACTTGCAAATCGTTTTTGACTTTCAGAAAATTGTTTTTTTTTTTACTTGCCAATAATTTTTCTAATGGAAGAAAATTTATAAAAAATTTGCAGTTTTTTTAGGTTTTTTTTAAAATCTGAAGCAAATTGTTTTTATACTTAAAATTGTTTTTAAATTTGCGTATCGTTTTTTAGTTTGAAGAAAACTGTTTTTCCAATTGCGAATCATGTTTTTAATTGGAGAAAATATTTTTCTTACTTGCGAATAATGTTTTTAATTGAAGAAAATGTATTAAAAATTTGCAGAGTTTTTTTACTACTTTTTTTTAGTTGAAGCAAATTGTTTTTATACTTAAAACATTTTTTTAATTTGCGTCTTGTTTTTTTTTAGTTTGAAGAAAAATGTTTTTACAGATGCGAATCATGTTTTTAATTGGAGAACATGTTTTTTTTTACTTGCGAATCCATTTTTTTATTGAAATTTTTTTAAACTTCTGAATGAACTAAATACATTTGTGTGTGTTGTTTTGGCAGTAATTTCACTCCATTAAACTACAAATGTTTTGTTTCACCTCTTCTCAGCAATCCCAGCTCACCCATTACCCCGAGAGAAAGATAGCAGAGTTCCAGGTAAACATGGAGGCTTTAGAAAAGGAGTACAAGCGTTTCGTTACCAAGCTGCGGGTGCTTGACCCCGCCTGTAAGCACAAGCCCTGGACCCCGAGAGCCTATTGTAAGAGGAGAGCGGAGAAGGACGAGTCAGCGACGAGCCTTGGTCAGTGCATGCGGTCAAAACTCAAACACTGGTGTGCGTAGATCAGACCTGGGCAAATTAAGCGTTGAGTTTTTCTATCTGGCCTGCCGGACATTCCCAAATAATTTTTTTAGATCTTTAAGATGGAAAGTGTAGCTGCCATTATGATGTGCAGTGATGTTTTCAAATGACCGTAAGTCTTGAACTATACAAAGTATTTCAATAGTTGGAATCTGCGCTTTTGCATGATATACTAGTTACTATGGTAATCTAATTAGTTACTATGGTAATCTAAGTCACAGCAGCTCAGACGAGGCACCAAGCAGTGTGGGTGGGGAGCGTTTTCACAGAGTGTTTCCAGAGCGGCCAGCCTGAAATGCAGGTGTCAGGGACAGAAGGCTTAGTGATATATCAAATATATCAAATCATAGGGTTTTTTGTTTACCCTTCGCGTTCATATTTTGCTATTTGTTGCATTTTTGTTGCGTTTCACTTGATTGTAAAAAATGTCGATCAAGAGGGGGTGTGACGTTCACATGTTGTCAATATTCAGTGTTTTATCCTTCATAGTTAATATTATAAATCCCACTTTCTTTATTTTCATGTACATTCTGGGTGTTTCACTCAGTAAAAAAATTAAAATTTAATTCCGTTTTTTAAGGCGGTCTATCATAACGTTTTTAGCATTCAATCAATCAATCAATCAATCCACTTTATTTATATAGCACATTTAAACAACAGACATTTTTCCAAAGTGCTGCACAACAATATTAAAAACAATATTCAAATATTATCCTTAGCTCCACCAATGACTGAATAAAAACAAAAAAATAAATAAATATAAAAACAATATAAAATACAATATGATTAAAAACAATTTTAAAGGGTAAAACCAATTAAAACAATAAATAGAAATCAACATTTTAAAAACACAGAGGACCACACAACTCACGTAGCGTTAAAAGCCAGAGAATAAAAGTGGGTCTTAAGACGAGACTTAAAACACTGCAGTGTGGGAGCAGTTTGAACATGGAGGGGCAGAGTGTTCCAGAGCGAAAATTTTACAGTACGTATTATTCGCAGACGATACAACTTTATACTGTTCAGGAGATTACTTGAAAATCTTAGCCGATAATATTGAAGAGGAAATGGTTAAACTAAAATTGTGGTTTGATGTAAATAAATTATCTTTAAACTTGAAAAAGACTAAAATTATGGTATTCAGTAATAAAAGAAAGATAGAAGTTAGTTTATCCATAAACAATGTGAAAATTGAGAAGGTGTCTGAAATCAGATTTCTTGGGGTCATCCTAGATGAAAAGTTGACATGGAAAGCTCATATATTACATGTGAAAAATAAGCTATCTAAACTTATTTATTTTGAACAAGGTTAAATACGGTTTCCCGTATAATACAATGAGAATGTTATATTGCTCAATTATTCTACCTTACTTCAATTATTGTGCAGAAATATGGGGAAATACATATCACAGCAACATAATGTCTTTATTTCTTTCACAGAAAAGAGCAATTCGTATCATTTTTACAGTCGGATACAGAGACCACACAAATCCACTCTTCATTAGGTCAGGATTATTAAAACTAAAAGACATTGTAGAATTGCATACTCTATTAGTGATGTTCAAAGCTAGAAATAAAGTTCTTCCGAATTACTTACAAAAGTTATTTGTGTTCACGTCTGAAGATGAGAACCACAGAAGGCCGTAGGATTTTATACATCCAAGAGTGCCAACAAATTTGAAGCAAATGTGTTTGTCTGTTGCTGCTGTGAAAGCATGGAATTCTCGAGACAAAGACTTAAAAAGTTGCAAGATTATCTTTGAATTTAAAAAGAGTTACAAAAAGAGACAACTGGAATTATATCAAACTGCTTTTTGATTTTGATTGGAACGTGTCATTTTGAAAATGCTTAAACGAAAATTAAAAGTATTTTGGAGTTCGGGTGTTGGTGGAGAGGAACAGTGATAAAATCATCTAAATAATTTGTGTTAAAAAGGGGGCAGATAAATATAAGAATAGTATTCTTCCATCTGCTCCTTTCTGATCATGGAAATGTATAAGAAACAAAAAAACAATGAAAGTGTCAACTGTACATGGCTTGTATATATGCATTTTCATGAAAGGAATAAAAAGAAATGATGATGATGATGATGAGGAGCTTAGGGCCGACCACAGAGAAGGCCCTGTCTCCCCTGGTTTTAAGTCTCGTCTTGGGCACCACGAGCTGGAGCTGGCTCTCGGACCTCAGAGCGCGCGCAGGAGTGTAAATTTGGATGAGGTCATTAGTCAATCAGACATTATTGTTATTAGTAGAGATGTCCGATAATATCGGTCTGCCGATATTATCGGCCGATAAATGCGTTAAAATGTAATATCGGAAATTATCGGTATCGTTTTTTTTATTATCAGTATCGTTTTTTTTTTGTTTTTTATTAAATCCACATAAAAAACACAAGATACACTTACAATTATTGCACCAACCCAAAAAACCTCCCTCCCCCATTTACACTCATTCACACTCATTCACACAAAAGGGTTGTTTCTTTCTGTTATTAATATTCTGGTTCCTACATTATATATCAATATATATCAATACAGTCTGCAAGGGATACAGTCCGTAAGCACACATGATTGTGCGTGCTGCTGGTCCAATAATAATACTAACCTTTAACAGTTAATTTTACAAATTTTCATTAATTACCAGTTTCTATGTAACTGTTTTTATATTGTTTTACTTTCTTTTTTATTCAAGAAAATGTTTTTAATTTATTTATCTTATTTTATTTGATTCATTTTTTTAAAAAGTACCTTATCTTCACCATACCTGGTTGTCCAAATTAGGCATAATAATGTGTTAATTCCACGACTGTATATATCGGTTGATATCGGTATCGGTTGATATCGGTATCGGTAATTAAAGAGTTGGACAATATCGGCATATCGAATATCGGCAAAAAGCCATTATCGGACATCCCTAGTTATTAGTGTTCCTAAAAATCAGATATATTGGCCCCCAGACACTTTTTTTTCTCTAAATTTGGCCCCCGTAGTCAATATAATTGCCCAGGCCTGGCGTAGATGGAAGTGAAGATGATATTTTTGCTTGATCTTGCAGTGAAGAAGAAGCCGCCGCCTTTTGAGACGGCCAGCTGCCAGATTGAAGGCGGGTCTTCCCCCGGCAGAATGCCAACCGAACCGTTCAACGGCTCACAGGGCAGTTCCATCCCAACCTCAGGATGCACGGAGGACCAGGACCAGGACCAGGACCGGCCGCTCTCCTTCGACCGCGCTCGCCTGGCGATGGCCTCTGCTGCCTTCAGAGGCGCGTCGGACCAGCCAGGCTCCTCTCAGACGCAAAACTTAGCGAGGATGTTGCAGCTCTCCCTACCAAACCTGGGTAATTCTGCTGCCATGCCGGCACAGGGGAGAGACGGCGACTTGTCAGCAGCAGGGGGTGCTGTTGTCCAACAGAAAGCCGCAGTGGAGAACCCGAGGACTTCCCGTGTAGTAATGCAGCAGAAGACGGGTCATGTCCTCGGACTGGATTGTTACTCTTCTTCTGGTGAGGAGTCTGTCTGACACGTGACGTTTTAACCATGTCCTGACCTTAAAACCCCACTTGTTTTCTCCACTTTTGAGAGAAGAGGCAGTTCAAGAGAGAATTGTAGAACTAGAAGAGCGAGGCTTCACTACCCATCTTAAAATGAAGCTTGGACGGACCCGCCACATTTGTGTCAGTTAGCTACAAACTGGATTTTTTAACATTTCCTTCAGTGAATAGGCTATAGTCTACGTGAAAATGTGTATAAAGAGAGTATGGCCAACTCGGTTTCAGGTCACGTGACTACAAGGCGCCATGTTTGCTACCCACTTTGAGCTGATGCTATGTGTTCGCAGCGCTCCCTTGTTAGTTTTGCTGTCGTGCAGCACGGAGCCGCTCCACCCGGGAGAATTGTGGAAAGCGATGCTGTTCCTCACAAGCCGGAAAGAAGACAAGTGTGGGAAGTGAAAGTTCGCCATCAGCACCGGAGAGACAATGATTACAGCGTCTTGTGCCAGGTAAACATGACACAACGGCTGCCTTTTGTTCAGAAGAGAACACACAGAAGCTCATAGAAATATTAAGAAATTAAAGACAAAAATCTTGACAAAAATCTCAGTAAAACGACCTCTTAAGGCCCAAGCTGTTTGTTTACATGCTTTTTTTTTATTTCTCTTTGCTATTTGAGTTTATTGGACCCTAATTAGAATAAAAACTAAGAATCATCTTTTGATATGATGTACTTAGTCCATAAGTACACAAACGTGTACTTCATGTTCAGTGACATGCTAATTCTTATTTTTACACTTTTTTTTCCCCAAATTCCATTGTATGTTATACTCTTCTGACACCACCAGATGGCAGTATAAGTGTCCACATAAGTGGCCATAAGACCCCAATTCAGTAGTGTACACAATTTTGGAAATAAGAGGTAAAAGGTGCTGTCCACACATGTGGCCACTAAGATAGATAGTTAGATAGATAGATAGGTCTTTATTGACATTGCACAAGTACAACGAAACTTTGTTAAGCCTTTAGAGGTCTTTAAGGAACAATTTCCCTTGTGGATCAAGAAAGTTTTTCTAAGTTGTCTAAGTCTAAAATGATTTAATTTGGTAACAGTAAAGGAAAAAGACAAAAATAGATGGACATTGAATGTGTAAAATAAACCACATTTGGGGTGGAATAATAGATGAAAAATTAACTGAAAATCTCATAAAAATATACAACAATACGTCAATAATGAATAAAGAAAATAAAACTCCATATTCTCTCATTCTCACCAGTGTTCCCATATCTGTATTATGGCATACTTGCCAACCCTCCCGTTTTTAGCGGGAGACTCCCGGTATTCAGCGCCTCTCCCGATAACCTCCCGGCAGAAATGTTCTCCCGACAAACTCCCGGTATTCAGCCGGAGCTGGAGGCCACGCCCCCCCCCCCCCAGCTCAATGCGGACCTGAGTCTGTTTTCACGTCCGCTTTCCCACAATTTTTACAGCGTGCCTGCCCAATCATGTTATAACTGTAGAATGATCGAGGGAGAGTTCTTGGTTTCTTATGTGGGTTTATTGTTAGGCAGTTTCATTAACGTCCTCCCAGCGCGGTAACAACACACAACAACAGCAGTCACGTTTAGTCTACCGTAAAGCAGTTCGTCTGCCGTAAACAGCAATGTTGTGACACTCTTAAACAGGACAATACTGCCATCTACTGGATAGCCTCCAGACACTGAAATTCAAGTATTTATTTTATTTATATGTATAATAAAATAAATATATATATACATATATAGCTAGAATTCACTGAAAGTCAAGTATTTCATACATATATATACATATATATATATATATATATATGTATGTATGTATATATATATATATATATATATATATATATATATATATATATATATAAAATACTTGAGTTGGTGAATTCTAGCTGTAAATATACTCTCCTCTTAACCATGCCCCCAACCACGCCCCCCGCCCCAACCACGCCCCCCCCCCCCCCCCCCCCCCCCCCACACACACACACACACACACACACACACACACACACACACACACACACCTCCCGATATCGGAGGTCTCAAGGTTGGCAACTATGATTATGGGGAAATAAGTACAGAAGTACACTTAACGTATTTTCTGGACCAGAGGGATTAAAAGGCGCACTAGTGCAACAACAACAACGCCGGAAATGTGTCCCATGAAAAAAACGTCCGACCGGAACTCTCTGATAACTAAAGTTCCTTGGGTGAATAATGTAAACTCATTACACCGGTATGTTTTAGGGCTTTCATGGCGAGTTTACTGACAGATATAAGTAAAAACTTTACACTACTTTATATTAGAAATGGCAACTGCGGAGGATGAATGTCCCATAACAAGAAGATAGTGGAAAAGAAGAAGCTTATCGACTACGGTGTCGGCACAAACTACAAAGGCGGACTCGCCCAAATTTTCAGGACTTATGCAGATCCCAAATACAGATCAGCAGGTACCAGAAGGTAAGACAAGTTGCTTTTGCATAATATTGCGAAACAAAACGCCAGATAATGTCTTACCTTATACACACACCATAATAATACTCCTATGTTGAAGCACAGTACAATCCATCAAGCGGTGCGGCTTCATAGCTTACCAAAGTCGTACTAAAACATTTTGATAGATTTTTGAGCACCGTGTGTAATGTTCTATATTTTCAATGGAACATATAACATTTTTGTGTTGTTTACTGGCGTCATATTGCAGTCCACACCAGAGATGTCCGATAATATTGGACTGCCGATATTATCGGCCGATAAATGCTTTAAAATGTGATATCGGACATTATCGGTATCGGTTTCAAAAAGTAACATTTATGAATTTTTAAAACGCCGCTGTGTACACGGACGTAGGGAGAAGTACAGAGCGCCAATAAACCTTAAAGGCACTGCCTTTGCGTGCCGGCTCAATCACATAATACCTACGGCTTTTCACACACACAAGTGAATGCAAGGCATACTTGGTCAACAGCCATACAGGTCACATTGAGATTGGCCGCATAAACAACTTTAACACTGTTACAAATATGCGCCACACTGTGAACCCACACCAAACAAGAATGACAAACACATTTCGGGAGAACATCCGCCCCGTAACACAACATAAACACAACAGAACAAATACCCAGAACCCCTTGCAGCACTAACTCTTCCGGGACGCTACAATATACACCCCCCACTACTCCCTACCCCTGCCCTTGCAGCACTAACTCTTCCGGGACGCTACAATATACACCCCCGCTATCCCCCCCACCTCAAACCCCACCCACCTCAACCTCCTCATGCTCTCTCAGGGAGAGCATGTCCCAAATTCCAAGCTGCTGTTTTGAGGCATGTTAAAAAAAATAATGCACTTTGTGACTTCAATAATAAATATGGCAGTGCCATGTTGGCATTTTTTTCCATAACTTGAGTTGATTTATTTTGGAAAACCTTGTTACATTGTTTAATGCATCCAGCGGGGCATCACAACAAAGTTAGGCATAATAATGTGTTCATTCCACCACTGTATATATCGGTATCGGTTGATATATAACGTTGTTATACTAGCTTTTTTAAAGCTAATTTTGCAGGTACACACCTCAGCCCCAAAATGATGTCACTTGACAAATGATACTGTTAGCTAGCTTTTTTAAAGCTAATTTTGTAGGTTAGCCTGCTAACGGTAGTATATTAGCTTTATTTCTAGCTAATTTTGCAGGTATACACGTCAGCGTCAAAACTATGTTGCTTGACGAATGATACCAGTTAGCATGCTAATGTTAGTATACCAGCTTTTTTAAGCTAATTCATATTTTGATGCATGGTAACGTTAGCATGCTAGCCTTTTAAACACATTTTTCAGGTACACACCTCAGAGTAATATATCTTGGTACTCGACGCATGTTACAATTAGCATTTTGGAATGCTAACATAAGCTCAATCTTTAGCTAATGTATCAGGTTCACACCTCATTGTCATATATTTTGGTATTTTCACTAATGCTAAGTGTCAGCTGCTGTTAGCATGTAAGCATTTTTTTTGTTGCTTGACGCTATCTGGCCAGCGTTTTAACTGTTAGCATTTCAGTTCCGCTTTGGCTTTGTCACAGAAAATATCTACCGAAATTGCATTTTCTGGTTCTTTGAAAAATATCTATACATTGTACTGGTTTTGAAGGGGAAAACTACAAAATGACCCCTGCATCCTTTGATTTGTCAGTCTGTGGCCCTCAGTGCAAAAAGTTTGGGCACCCCTGTACTAAGCCATCGCATTCCTGCTGCACACCAGCAGGGACTGCGTCATTAATAGTGGAATTTTCCCATTGCGTTCTGATTAGTGACAGAGCAGGAAGGGGCTGGGAATAGGTTTGTGGTAAAACTTCCTATAAAGCGTCGTGTCATTCATTAATTGATGGATTGAGGGTCCCTACGCACAACTTGTGATCAGTTTTTTGCAGTAGGAAAGAACCGTAAAGCCTGGCACCTCATCATCATCATGCTGGTCGCACACTGTTGTGGGACGGCATTCAGGAGGTGCCGCAATTCCGCCAAGGTGGTTTTGTTGTGCACAAAAGACGCTGATGCTGAGCGGACTCGTGCCTCGACTGCGTTTGACATTTGAGTAATTTCCTAAGTCTTGTGTGCACTACATTGTGGAAACAACAGGTTGTGTCAGCTTTAGTTCTCGCACACATGCCCGCAAGAGCCTATTAACAGGCAAGATGCAGAAATGATTCACTGGCTCCTGTGCAGCGGCGGTGAGCTGACACAGCACTTTTTTTATTTTTTTTTGCACCGGCTAACCACTGTGACGCCGCTGCAAGGAGCGCTTTCGGTATCGCACGTCAGGGAACGCATGCTGAATACTGCACCATCAATACCG
>NC_084757.1:11322299-11352299 GCF_033978785.1 Entelurus aequoreus | reverse complement strand
CAATTCCATAGGATGGCACTTCAAGTTCATATTCTCGATTCAAAATGAATACTTTTTTAAATAACATTGGGTGCCAGTTCTTGGATTAACTATCTTCCTCCATAAAATAGATAAACAGTTCTGATACATTTCTATTTAACTTATAAGAAAAGTGGTTGTGTTTAATACAATTCTACCCAAACATTCAATAAAGTCAAATACAAGTACCATGAATTCATTAACGTGGACCCCAACTTAAACAAGTTGAAAAACTTATCCGGGTGTTACCATTTAGTGGTCAATTGTACGGAATATGTACTGTACTGTGCAATCTACTAATACAAGTTTCAATCAATTTCAATCAATCAAAAAGTAAGGCAAGAGAAGTATTCCACACCTTTTTTTTTCAAATTTTTCTAATCTAATTTCTAATTATTGTCTATTGTGAGCGAACTGTGGTGCTGAATTTCCCCCAGGGATCAATAAAGTACTTTCTATTATATTCTATTCTATTCTAAACTAAATCTGTACAGCATCTATATCGACAATTTTTGTCGTTTGAGTGGCTGGACAGAACCCTTTTTTTTATATATATATATATATATACACTACCGTTCAAAAGTTTAGGGTCACATTGAAATGTCCTTATTTTTGAAGGAAAAGCACTGTACTTTTCAATGAAGATAACTTTAAACTAGTCTTAACTTTAAAGAAATACACTCTATACATTGCTAATGTGGTAAATGACTATTCTAGCTGCAAATGTCTGTTTTTTGGTGCAATATCTACATAGGTGTATAGAGGCCCATTTCCAGCAACTATCACTCCAGTGTTCTAATGGTACAATGTGTTTTCTCATTGGCTCAGAAGGCTAATTGATGATTAGAAAACCCTTGTGCAATCATGTTCACACATCTGAAAACAGTTTAGCTCGTTACAGAAGCTACAAAACTGACCTTCTTTTGAGCAGATTGAGTTTCTGGAGCATCACATTTGTGGGGTCAATTAAACGCTCAAAATGGCCAGAAAAAGAGAACTTTCATCTGAAACTCGACAGTCTATTCTTGTTCTTAGAAATGAAGGCTATTCCACAAAATTGTTTGGGTGACCCCAAACTTTTGAACGGTAGTGTATATATTTTTTAATCAATTAAGAATCGTTACAAATAAGAATCACGATTAATAAAGAAATAAAAAAAGTGTTTTTTTGGTTTGTTTTTGACACCTTTTAGGGGGAATCTGCGCTTTTTGGAGAATTTTGCCTCTCGTTCACAATCATTATAAAAGGCATGACAACGGATGGATTTTTAAAAAATGCATTTTAAATAATAAATAAAGGTAAATAAAAGTCCGCTTACAGCGGCGCCAATGAGAGGTCCTCTATTCCGCCCATAAAATCTGATAAATAACCATTCCAAAAGCGCCAACAATACTCAGTTTACATTTCATGACTTGAATATTAGCCAAGTATTAGTGATATTTGTTATTTTAAGCGCTGACGCAAACCAACTACCGTATTTTTCGGAGTATAAGTCGCACCGGACGAGAATGCATAATAAAGGAGGAAAAAAACATATATAAGTCGCATTTTTGGGGGAAATATATTTGATAAAAGCCAACACCAAGAATAGACATTTGAAAGGCAATTTAAAATAAATAAAGAATAGTGAACAACAGGCTGAATAAGTGTACGTTATATGAGGCATAAATAACCAACTGAGAATGTGCCTGGTATGTTAACGTAACATATTATGGTAAGAGTCATTCAAATAACTATAACATATAGAACATGCTATACGTTTACCAAACAATCTGTCACTCCTAATCGCTAAATCCTATGAAATCTTATACGTCTAGTCTCTTACGTGAATGAGCTGAATAATATTATTTGATATTTGACGCTAATGTGTTAATAATTTCACACATAAGTCGCTCCTGAGTATAAGTCGCACCCTGCGACTTATAGTCCGAAAAATACGGTATGTGCAGCGGCGCCGTGATCACTTCCGGGTGTGCCTATGTTGACATCATCGAGTGGTCTGCTGCTTCCTTGCTTCCCTGCTCCTTGGAAGTTTATTCTACAAAAGCCAAAACCAGTTAAGTTGGCACATTGTGTAAATGGTAAATAAAAAGACAATACAATGATTTGCAAATCCTTTTCAACTTATATTCAATTGAATAGACTGCAAAGACAAGATATTTAATGTTCAAACTGAGAAACTTCATTTTTTTTTGCAAATAATCATTAACTTGGAATTTAATGGCAGCAACACATTGCAAAACAGTTGGCGCAGGGGCATTTTTACCACTGTGTTACATGGCCTTTCCTTTTAACTACACTCAGTAAATGTTTGGGAACTGAGGAGACCAATTTTGGAAGCTTTTCAGGTGGAATTCTTTCCCATTCTTGCTTGATGTACAGCTTAAGTTGTTCAACAGTCCTTTGTGGTATTTTAGGCTTCATAATGCATCACACATTTTCAATGGGAGACAGGTCTGGACTACAGGCAGGCCAGTCTAGTACCCGCGCTCTTTTACTACGAAGCCACGCTGTTGTAACACGTGGCTTGGCATTGTCTTGCTGAAATAAGCAGGGGCGTCCATGATAACGTTGCTTGGATGGCAACATATGTTGCTCCAAAACCTGTATGTACCTTTCAGCATTAATGGTGCCTTCACACATGTGTAAGTTACCCATGCTTTGGGCACTAATACACCCCCATACCATCACACATGCTGGCTTTTCAACTCTGCGCCTTGAACAATCCGGATGGTTCTTCTACTCTTTGTTCCCAAGGACACGACGTCCACAGTTTCCAAAAACAATTTGAAATGTGGACTCGTCAGACCACAGAACACTTTTCCACTTTGCATCAGTCCATCTTAAATGAGCTCGGGCCCAGTAAAGCCGGCGGCGTTTCTGGGTGTTGTTGATCAATGGCTTTGGCTTTGCATAGTAGAGTTTTACCTTGCACTTACAGATGTAGCAACCAACTGGAGTTACTGACAGTGGTTTTCGGAAGTGTTCCTGAGCCCATGTGGTGATATCCTTTACACACCGATGTCGCTTTTTGATGCAGTACCGCTTGAGGGATCGAAGGTCACAGACATTCAATGTTGCTTTTCGGCCTTGCCGCTTACATGCAGTGATGTCTCCAGATTCTCTGAACCTTTTGATGATATTACGGACCGTGGATGGTGAAATCCCTAAATTCCTTGCAATAGCTGGTTGAGAAATGCTGTTCTTAAACTGTTGGACAATTTGCTCAAGCATTTGTTGACAAAGTGGTGACCCTCGCCCCGTCCTTGTTTGTGAATGACTGAGCATTTCATGGAAGCTGCTTTTATACCCAATCATGGCACCCACCTGTTCCCAATTAGCCCGTTCACCTGTGGGATGTTCCAAATAAGTGTTTGATGAGCATTCCTCAATTTTGTCAGTCTTTTTTTGCCACTTGTGCCAGCTTTTTTGAAACATGTTGCAGGCATCAAATTCCAAATGAGCTAATATTTGCAAAAAATAACAAAGTTTACCATCTTGTCTTTGCAGTCTATTCAATTGAATATAAGTTGAAAAGGATTTGCAAATCATTGTATTCTGTTTTTATTTACCATTTACTAGAGATGTCCGATAATATCGGTCTGCCGATATTATCGGCCGATAAATGCGTTAAAATGTAATATCGGAAATTATCGGTATCGGTTTTTTTATTATCAGTATCGTTTTTTTGTTGTTTTTTTATTAAATCCACATAAAAAACACAAGATACACTTACAATTAGTGCACCAACCCAAAAAACCTCCCTCCCCCATTTACACTCATTCACACAAAAGGGTTGTTTCTTTCTGTTATTAATATTCTGCTTCCTACATTATATATCAATATATATCAATACTGTCTGCAAGGGATACAGTCCGTAAGCACACATGATTGTGCGTGCTGCTGGTCCACTAATAATACTAACCTTTAACAGTTAATTTTACAACTTTTCATTAATTACTAGTTTCTATGTACCGTAATTTCCGGACTATAAGCCGCACCTGACTATAAGCCGCACCAGCTAAATTTAGGGGAACATACAGATTGCTCCATATATAAGCCGCACCCGACTATAAGCCGCAGGGTTTTGATGTGTAATTACCGTAGTATATAGGGGTTCCTGCTACCACGGAGGGGATTGTCGGGACAGAGAGGACTGTTTGGGAACGCAAAGCGTCCCATTTATTAACAATAAATCTTTCAATCATTCAATCAAACTTTCACATCTTTGACATGGCGAACAGCATTCGTGCAGAGTACAAATAATACAACGGTGCAAAGTAATACAAAGTGCTCACCTGTACGTTATCAAAATAGCCAGCCTACCGGTATATGAAAAGTCAGTCTTTAATCATTGTGTCATCGTCTTCCTCCTGCGTACTAAAACCACCGAAATCCTCTTCGTCGGTGTCGGAGAAGAACAGGCCGTAAATAAGCCGCACCCTTGTATAAGCCGCAGGGACCAGAACGAGGGGAAAAAGTAGCGGCTTATAGTCCGGAAATTACGGTAACTGTTTTTATATTGTTTTACTTCCTTTTTTATTCAAGAAAATGTTTTTAATTTATTTATCTTATTTTATTTGATTCATTTTTTTAAAAAGTACCTTATCTTCACCATACCTGGTTGTCCAAATTAGGCATAATAATGTGTTAATTCCACGACTGTATATATCGGTTGATATCGGTATCGGTTGATATCGGTATCGGTAATTAAAGAGTTGGACAATATCGGCATATCGGATATTGGCAAAAAGCCAGTATCGGACATCCCTACCATTTACACAACGTGACAACTTCACTGGTTTAGGGTTTTGTACTTGTGAGAATAGAAGACAAATAGTTTAAGTTTTTAACTTCTTTCTTCTCCTTCTCATTCATATCTTACTTCAATGTTATGTTGACGGTTTTATTTGTATTTTTCTCCCGTCGTTTGATTTTTAATAAACTGAACTGAACAAACGGTTCAAATGTGAACGATAACCAAGCGATCCAACAAAAATACTTTATAAAATGTTGTTTAGTGTTATATTTTAAAAAAACTACAACAAAAGTGTGACTGACACTGCTTTGACATGCAGCTCATAGGGTCGTTGGTAACATGTTGGGCCCCCCAAAATGACTAAATAGGTCACCAGGTGGGTCACAAGGCAAACCATCTGAAGAAGAAGACGAATCCTTTCAGATGGACTGTTAGACACTCTTAGATGTGAAGCTTTAAAGACCACAACGCTGCAGAGGAAATTAGCTTTCCTGTAAGCTGGGGGTTATTGAGTAATTGTGGTGGCAGTGTCAGCCCTTCAAACTTTGTTTTTAGAGCACAGTTGCAAACCTATCTCATAGCCAAATATGCATGTGCCACTTTGATATTTTTCCTTTGGCGAAAAAAGTATACATTTTGCTAAGAAGTTATATCATTCTGTATATAAAAAACATGTGAGCTTTGTGGTATTAACATTGTAGAACGTGCTTTGGACATTCCTGGCTTGTTTCCTTTTTTTTGGACGTTTTGCTCTGTTTTGTGCATGGAAGTGATGCTAACCTTGATAAAACTGGATAGGGAGAAGTGGATTAAACGTATTGGACTAAAATATTTTACTTTTTTCTAGTATTCATTGAGGAAAAAGTGTGTTTTGGTCACATACAGTACAGCTGACTTAAATGACATCATAGGGATTCATCCTTTTTGAACAAAAAACACATTAAAACAAATAACTGGATAACATTATAGCTAGGGATGATGTTTGATAAGAAATTATCGAGTTCGAGCCTATTATCGAATCCTCTTATCGAACCGATTCCTTATCGATTCTCTTATCGAGTCCAGATAGGTTGTTGTATATGGAAAAAAACACACAATATTTGGTTTAACAAAAGCTCACTTTTATTATATAAGAAAAAAATAAAATATAATAAATAAATAAATATTGACTGTTACCCCCCTAAAAAAATTAAATAAAAAAATAAATATTGACTGTTGTTACCCAAAGTATTTTAAGTGGGATTTTTCAGAAAAACAAATATATACAGTATCACAAAAACAACCTGTCTCTGTGATCACTATAGGTGTATAAATAATAATATAGTGTTAAATAAAATCAGTCCCTTGGGCACAAAACTGGAAATAATACAGCTCTCCAAAAAGTGCACTTCTGCTGCTATTTGACATAACTGTTTGTTATGATGCTTTGACATTTTTGCACTTTATTTCTTTATTGAAAGAAAATTCTATGAAGAGAAAAGTTGTTTGCAAATGTGGTTACAATGCTAAAAAAATGAAAAGTTAAAGCTAAAAAAAGAAATACACTTTATTGAGTTGACATTATTTCTTTATAGGGGGAAAGATGTGATGTTATGAGCTAGGGAAGTGTTTTTCAACCACTGTGCCGCGGCACACTAGTGTGCTGTGAGATACAGTCTGGTGTGCCGTGGAAGATTATCTAATTTCACCTATTTGGGTTAAAAATATTTTTTGCAAACCAGTAATTATAGTCTGCAAATGATGTGTTGTTGTTGAGTGTCGGTGCTGTCTAGAGCTCGGCAGCATAACCATGTAATACTCTTCCATATCAGCCTGTAGCTAATTGCTTTGTAGATGTCGGAAACAGCGGGAGGCAGCGTGCAGGTAAAAATGTGTCTAATGCTTAAACCAAAAATAAACAAAAGGTAAGTGCCCCTAAGAAAAGGCAGTAAACTTAGAGAAGGCTTTGCAGAACGAAACTGGCTACAAAGTAAACAAAAACAGAATGCTGGACAACAGCAAAGACTTACTGTGGAGCAAAGACAGCATCCGAATGTACATCCGAACATGACATAACAATGTCCACACAAAGAAGGATAAAAACAACTGAAATATTCTTGATCGCTAAAACAAAGTAGATCCGGGTAATATCGCTCAAAGGAAGACATGAAACTGCTGCTGGAAAATACCAAAAAAAGACAAAAAGGCCACCAAAATAGGAGCGCAAGACAAGAACTAAAACACTACACACAGGAAAACATAAAAAACTCCAAATAAGTCATGGCGTGATGTGACAGGTGGTGACAGTACACCTAATTTGAGACAAGAGCTATATTGATGCATGCTTGGTTATGCTTTAAATTCATATCCAACAACTGCGACAACGACTTTTTACTATCAACTGAGTTTTGTTTTTTTATGATTTCTGCTGGTGGCGTGCCTCCGGATTTTTTCAACGCAAACAATGTGCCTTGGCTCAAAAAAGGTTGAAAAACACTGAGCTAGGGAATATAACAACTACACTACCCAGCATGCAACGGGAGTGACGAGCATGCGCGGTAGCCCCGAAAAGTGTTGTTGCATGTCGCCACCCGGCAGCTAAGAATGAGGTTATGAGCACGCCGTGAAAGTAAACGTCAAGAACTCAGCCAACACGCCTCGTCTGCATTATTTATAATTAGACGGACAACACATATACAGTGTGATTTTGTAACGTTTACAAGGAAAGAAAAACAAAAGTTAAAAAAGGGAGATATGTTGTATATATATGTATGTATGTGCTGCGGTTGCTTTAAGAACGTTGCGACAGCTGCCGTAAAGGAGGTGCGTTGCTAGCCTGGTTGCTATGTTTCCGGTGGGTCGTAAAAGTGTTCGTCATGTGTTTGTACCCTGCTCAAATCTCTCAGTAAAGTTATTAATTGGATTATATTGTTTTGAACTTTATTTTTCCATTGTTTTTCCTGCTTTCCCTATCTGTGCCTAATGACTGAGCTACGTGACGTCAATTCTTGTGATGTCTCAAGGGGCATTTCTGGTCGGGACGGGATTCGTTCCGAGGGATTCGAATAAAGAACCAACTCTTTTTCTTTACTATAGTGGTCTCGATAACGGGTACCGGTTCTCAAATAGGGATTCGAGTCCAAAGACTCGGTTCTTTTCTTATCGAACAACCGGGAAAACCGGTTTCGAGTATCATCCCTAATTATAGCTGAAATGTTCTTAAATACAGAAATTAATGAGTTAATTTTAGGGGGATGGGAGTAATGCAACTTCCTGTGGATCATGTGACATTTATCAGAGGGTTAATCAAATGCGTTCCAGGACTGAAACCCAAGGGACACCACTCAAGTGTGAATTTCTTTTTTTTTTAATAGTAATATAAATAATTTAAAATATAATATTTCTGCACAACTGGGACTACAACGGTCCTGAGGGGCGCTATTTTGCAAAACCTACTTTTTTGTGTGCGTGTTTAAAGTCTGCATAGATCCCGGAAATGTGAACGCAAACCACGGAAGCAAGGCGGAAATATTTATAAAACATGCATCCTCCGCTGTCGCCATTTCTAATACAAAGTAGCGTATAGTTCGAACTTATGTCTGTCAGTAGACTCGCTATGGAAGCGCTAAAAACTACAAACCCCAAAACCAGTGAAGTTGGCACGTTGTGTAAATGGTAAATAAAAACAGAATACAATGATTTGCAAATCCTTTTCAACTTATATTCAATTGAATAGACTGCAAAGACAAGATATTTAATGTTCGAACTGGTAAACTTTGTTATTTTTTGCAAATATTAGCTCATTTGGAATTTGATGCCTGCAACATGTTTCAAAAAAGCTGGCACAAGTGGCAAAAAAGACTGATAAAGTTGAGGAATGCTCATCCCACGCTTTGCATTGGACTTGGTGATGTATGGCTTAGATGCTGCTGCTCGGCCATGGAAACCCATTCCATGAAGCTCTCTGCGTACTGTACGTGGGCTAATTGGAAGGTCACATGAAGTCTGGAGCTCTGTAGCAACTGACTGTGTAGAAAGTCTTTGCACTATGCGCTTCAGCATCCGCTGACCCCTCTCTGTCGGTTTACGTGGCCTACCACTTGGTGGCTGAGTTGCTGTTGTTCCCCAACTCTTCACTTTTCTTATAATAAAGTTGACTTTGGAATATTTAGGAGCGAGGAAATTTCACGACGGGATTTGTTGCACAGGTGGCATCCTATGACAGTTCCACGCTGGAAATCACTGAGAGCGGCCCATTCTTTCACAAATGTTTGTAGAAACAGTCTCCATGCCTAAGTGCTTTACATACACATATATATGGTATATCATCAATCAATCAAAGTTGACTTACTGTACATAACCCTCAATCACAAATGTCTCAAAGGGCTGCACAAGCCACAACATCCTCGCAGGTCCCACATCAGGACAAGAAAAAATTCAGCCCGATGTGAAGAACGAGATTTTTTGGAAGGGACCGCAGATGTGGGGGCCACCCCTAGGTGACGGGTGCAATAGTTGCCGAGTGGATACAGTTAATAATGTGATGTGTGTAATGTGTATATATATATATATATATATATATCAATGTCATATATAGTGCGTATATATATATGTCTTCATTTTTAAATTATAATAATTTGGGTTTTTTTACATTTACTGATATATATATATATATATATATATATATATATATGGTAACACTTTAGTATGGGGAACACATATTCACCATTAATTAGTTGCTTATTAACATGCAAATTAGTAACATATTGGCTCTTAATTAGTCATTATTAAGTACTCATTAATGCCTTATTCTGCATGGCCTTATTATACAACCAGTAAGCCATTAACTAAGAGTCTTCCCTCAATAACCTCAGAATTATTGCTTATTAGTAACCCTACCCTTTATATGTTCCCAATATAGTGTGTATGTATATATATATATATATATATTATTATATATACCGGTATATATATTATATATATATTATTATATATATATACATATATATATATATATATATATATATATATATATATATATATATATATATTATATATATATTATTATATATATATACATATATATATTATATATATGTATTATGTATGTATGTGTACATATGCATATATATGTATGTATGTATGTGTATATATATATATATATATATATATATATATGCATGTATGTGTGTGTATATATATATATATATATATATATATATATATATATATATATATATATATATATATATATATATGCATGTATGTGTGTGTATATATATATATATATATATATATATATATATATATGTATATATATATATATATATATATATATATATATATATATATATATATATATATATATATATATATATATATATATATATATATGTATATATGTAACGGCCCCCAGACACATTTTTTTTCTCAATGTGGCCCTCGAGTCAAAAATAACCAACAAGCCTCAGTGTAAATGTAGTACTTGACTAAGTAACACAGTAACACAACACAGACTGTTTGAATTTAGTATTTAATTTGTGTCTCTCGCTCTCGTCTCCTGCGACGTGATGACGTCACACATTTTCGTTACAAAGCCACATTGAATTTAATAGAAATCTATTTATGCGGAGATTCAAGAAAAGCAATTTTGTGTGAATGTTTCAAAGAACACAAAAATAGTTACAAAAAACAAACATATTTTGACAATATGAAAGTTAATTTGCAATACGAAAACCAGTTGACAAAATTAAGTTGAATGAAGTACAACTCTGGACGCGTTTTTACTGTGTACTTTTTTTGAGGGTGGGTGTTATTATCGAGTGATGAAATGATGATGAGTTGGATTGAGAAGGCTAAGGCGTCTTCTGGAACATTTCCCCCTAAAAGTGCCTTCCAAGAACTGTCAAGTGGTTTGGGTGAGATTTTTTTCAAGTCGGCCTGCAAAGGACCTGGTGCTGAAGTGAGCAGAGTGACTCTCCCGGTTGTCTGCACGACCTTTTTTTAATGTGGCTGCACCGTCTTGCCACCGCTCAGGAGAGCTGAAATATCACCGCTTGACACATATTCATATTAGAGACAGAAAAGGGGAACAAACTAGAGGCGCGCGCAAGAGCTTAGAGAAAGAATCTGGGTTAAAAGGAAAATGTTGTTTAAAAGTAGGACAGTGAGTCATTACTCCTTTTTTTGGAATAAGATGACTTAAGTGTGGGTCTGCTTCCTGACCCCCCCACGTAGTAAAACCAGCGGTATTGCAGTATTTCATAAACAAGTGAGTACAACCCTCATATATTTGAAACCATATACAAACCCCGTTTCCATATGAGTTGGGAAATTGTGTTAGATGTAAATATAAACGGAATACAATGATTTGCAAATCCTTTTCAACCCATATTCAGTTGAATATGCTACAAAGACAACATATTTGAGGTTCAAACTGATAAACTTTTTTTTTTTTTTTGCAAATAATCATTAACTTTAGAATTTGATGCCAGCAACACGTGACAAAGAAGTTGGGAAAGGTGGCAATAAATACTGATAAAGTTGAGGAATGCTCATCAAACACTTATTTGGAACATCCCACAGGTGTGCAGGCAAATTGGGAACAGGTGGGTGCCATGATTGGGTATAAAAGCAGCTTCCATGAAATGCTCAGTCATTCACAAACAAGGATGGGGCGAGGGTCACCACTTTGTCAACAAATTGTTGAACAGTTTAAGAAAAACCTTTGTCAACCAGCTATTGCAAGGAATTTAGGGATTTCACCATCTACGCTCTGTAATATCATCAACGGGTTCAGAGAATCTGGAGAAATCACTGCACATAAGCAGCTAAGCCCGTGACCTTCGATCCCTCAGGCTGTACTGCATCAACAAGCGACATCAGTGTGTAAAGGATATCACCACATGGGCTCAGGAACACTTCAAAAACCCACTGTCAGTAACTACAGTTGGTCGCTACATCTGTAAGTGCAGGTTAAAACTCTCCTATGCAAGGCGAAAACCGTTTATCAACAACACCCAGAAACGCCGTCGGCTTCGCTGGGCCCGAGATCATCTAAGATGGACTGATGCAAAGTGGAAAAGTGTTCTGTGGTCTGACGAGTCCACATTTCAAATTTTTTTTGGAAACTGTGGACGTCGTGTCCTCCGGACCAAAGAGGAAAAGAACCATCCGGATTGTTATAGGCGCAAAGTGTAAAAGCCAGTATCTGTGATGGTATGGGGGTGTATTAGTGCCCAAGGCATGGGTAACTTACACATCTGTGAAGGCGCCATTAATGCTGAAGGGTACATACAGGTTTTGGAGCAACATATGTTGCCATCCAAGCAACGTTACCATGGACGCCCCTGCTTATTTCAGCAAGACAATGCCAAGCCACGTGTTACAACAGCGTGGCTTCGTAGTAAAAGAGTGCGGGTACTAGACTGGCCTGCCTGTAGTCCAGACCTGTCTCCCATTGAAAATGTGTGGCGCATTATGAACCCTAAAATAGCACAACGGAGACCCCCGGACTGTTGAACAACTTAAGCTGTACATAAAGCAAGAATGGGAAAGAATTCCACCCGAGAAGCTTCAAAAATTTGTCTCCTCAGTTTACTGACAGTGGTTTTCTGAAGTGTTCCTGGTGATATCCCTTACACACTGATGTCAGTTTTTGATGCAGTACCGGAATCGAAGGCTGCTTACCTGCAGTGATTTCTCCAGATTTTCTGAACCTTTTGATGATATTACGGAGCGTAGATGGTGACATCCCTAAATTCCTTGCAATAGCTGGTTGAGAAATGTTTGTTCTTAAACTGTTGGACAATTTTCTCACGCATTTGTTGACAAAGTGGTGACCCTCGCCCCGTCCTTGTTTGTGAATGACTGAGCATTTCATGGAAGCTGCTTTTATACCCAATCATGGCACCCACCTGTTCCCAATTAGCCTGTTCACCTGTGGGATGTTCCAAATAAGCGTTTGATGAGCATGCCTCAACTTTCTCAGTCTTTTTTGCCACTTGTGCCAGCTTTTTTGAAACACGCCGCAGACATCAAATTCCAAATGAGCTAATATTTGCAAAAAATAACAAAAGTTTTGTAACGACCTGGACGCATCGTGGTGCGTGGTCGTTCTCCCAGGGATGCAAACGGCTTCGGACACAGCGTGCAGGTAGGACAAGTATTTATTTAAGCAAATAAATCAGATAGGAACAACAAAAACATGCTCATAGCCCGGAAAACAAAAACAAAGGGACTAGCGTGGGAGCTAGCAAGTAAAAATAGCTTAGCGTGAAAGCTAGCAGGAATCGAAGTGTCGTTAAGTGTTGCATATAAGCAAATTAGCAAGCCAGGCCGAGTGAGGCCAGGGCAAAGACTAAATAGCCCTCTGATTAGTGCCCGGACAACATGTGAGCGTCTCGAACACTAACCAGAGGCAGCTGAGCACAATCTGCCGTCATGGCAACCGAAACAAACACAAGGTGCTGAAAACACACGTGACACTAAAAAGTAAACAAACTGTGATCCGAGCAGCGGATCCTAACAAGTTTTCCAGTTCGAACGTTAAATATCTCGTCTTTGCAGTCTATTCACTTGAATACAGGTTGAAAAGTAGAGATGTCCGATAATATCGGCCGATAAATGCTTTAAAATGCAATGAGATTTCAAAAAGTAAGTAAAATTAATGACTTTTTAAAACGCCGCTGTACGGAGGGGCAACCATTCTCCCGAATTTCTCCCGATTTCCACCCGGACAACAATATTGGGGGCGTGCCTTAAAGGCACTGCCTTCAGCGTCCTCTACAACCTGCCGTCACGTCCGCTTTTCCTCCATACAAACAGCGTGCCGGCCCAGTCACATAATATATGCAGCTTATTACCATACTTGCCAACCTTGAGACCTCCAATATCGGGAGGTAGGGGGTGGGTTGGGGGGTTGGGTGGAGGGGGCGTGGTTGGGGGCGTGGTTATTTACAGCTAGAATTCACCAACTCGAGTATTTCATATATAATTCATATATATATATATATATATATATGTATGAAATACTTGAATTTCAGTGAATTCTAGCTATATATATATATATATATATATATATATATATATATATTTATTTTATTTACATAAAAGAAATACTTGAATTTCAGTGTTCCGGTGGCTGTCCATTAGATGGCAGTATTGTCCTGTTTAACTTCTCCGTTCATGATGAGTATATCATTTCGGCCACCGTGTCCAATGGAGAAGTCTGTTCTACATATTTACAGGCAACATACACCTTCCCCTTCGAACTGTCCTGGATGAACTGAAATTCTTGTTTCCATTCGTTTGAATTCGTTAGGCAAGCTGTTTATATTGTGGGAAAGCGGACGTGGGAACAGGCTGTCCCCACTCAGCCTCAGGTCCGCATTGAGCTGGAGGGGTCGTGGCCTCCAGCTCCGGCTGAATACCGGGAGTTTGTCGGGAGAAAATCTCTGCCGGGAGGTTGTCGGGAGAGGCGCTGAATACGGGAGGGTTGGCAAGTATCCTTATTACACACACATAAGTGAATGCAAAGCATACTTGATCAACAACCATACAGGTCACACTGAGGGTGGCCGTATAAACAACTTTAACACAGTTACAAATATGCGCCACACTGTGAACCCACACCAAGCAAGAATGACAAAACACATTTCGGGAGAACATCCGCACCGTAACACAACATAAACACAACACAACAAATACCCAGAACCCCTTGCAGCACTAACTCTTCCGGGACGCTACAATATACACCCCCCGCATTTACACAACGTGACAACTTCACTGCTTTTGGGGTTTGTACACGTTTGACCCTTCCAAGAAGCCTTCCTGGTCCCACCTCACACTTTAGAGTAGTCAGCGTACAGCTTGCACTGCAGTGTAGATGTACACCCAAGGAACAGAGGTCAACGCTGACACGGTGGTTGATTGTGTCAGTGGCTGCACGAGGGCCCTCCGTAACGGGCCACAGCTGAGAAACGGGGGACCCCCCCGGGGCCCCATGGTTAAGAAACGGTTCGAAATGTGAGTTTGTCGTCCGAATGAAGGCGTCGTCGGTGTTTCTACCCGGGTTGTGTCGTGCGGTGGCTGCATGAAGCTTGCATTGATGACGTCCGTGCAGGCCGTCGCGTGTGCGCGTGGGAGGAACCTGTGGTTGGAGGTGTTCACACTAGAGTGTACACCCCCTTGCATGCGAGCACACACACACACACACACACACACACACATAGAGTACATGGCAGTTGGAGCAGCACCATGAGCAATGACCAGAGTTATCCCTTCCCACAAATGTTGGCTGTGGATGGAGGTCAGTTTCAGCACCATCAGCACCACGGATCCGACCTGCTTCCAGGTTTGGTTCCCTGCTGGTCCTTCCCGCCTGCCCGGGAAAGGCCGAGGGGTCGGAGGGCAGGCGGCGGCTACGCGGGCGCCATCCCCGGGCTCGCCATGGTCATGCTGCTCTTGTTTGTGCTGGTGTTTGCGGCGCTGGGCTTCGGGGGGTACCAGATCCACAAAATGCAGACGGAGATGAGGGACATGCGCAAGGTAAGGAACTCGCACGGGATGCGCTGTCCATAGGCGTGGGTTTGATGGCAACTTTCAATCTTTAAAATAATTTTGGAAAACTCAATTTGATTGATTGATTGGGACTTTTATTAGTAGGTTGCACAGTGAAGTACATATTCCGTACAATTGACCACTAAATGGTAACACCCGAATAGGTTTTTCAACTTGTTTAAAGTCGGGGTTCACGTTAATCAATTCATTGTACCGGATAATGAACTAAAGACACAACCACCTTGACTTTGAACACACTGCACACGAGCGAATGAAGGTCATACTTAGTCAACAGCCATACATGTCACACTAAAGGTGGCCGTATTAAGAACGTCAACACTGTCATAAACATGTGCCGTATAGTGAAACCACACTAAACAACAACGACAAACACATTGTGGGAGAATATTTGCACTATATTTGCACACTACAGAACAAATTGCCAGAATTCCCTGCAGCGCCAACTCTTCCGGGACGCTACAATATAAACAAACGCCATCCACTGTAATAATACCAAGTACAATAGCGTATCTAGTCAATACTACTATGATTACATCGAAATTTTTAAACATCACAAAATCTTCTATAAAGTCAGTAAATATGTCCCTGGACACATGAGGACTTTGAATATGACCAAGGTATGATCCTGTAACTACTTGGTATCGGATCGACGCCTAAATGTGTGGTATCATCCAAAACTAATGTAAGGTATCAAACAACAGAAGAATAAGTGATTATTACATTTTAACAGAAGTGTAGGTAGAACATGTTAAAAGAGAAAGTAAGCAGATATTAACAGTAAATGAACAAGTAGATTAATAATGCATTTTCTACCACTTGTCCTTAATAATTTTGACAAAATAATAGGTAGATAAATGACACAATATGTTACTGCAAACAGGCTAACCTCCTCCAACTTCCAAGGACAAAGCTACGAACTATGGGAGATCGGGCTTTCTGCTCCGCTCTGTGGAACGCTCTCCCTGACCACCTGAGGGCACCTCAGACTGTGGATGATTTTAAAAAAGGCTTAAAAACCCATCTTTTTAAAAAAGCCTTTTTATAGATTTTTATAGATATGCATGCTGGTTCTAGCTATTGGGCTGTTTCTAGTTTTATATTTTATTTATTTTTATTACCTTTTATTATTATTATTACTATTTTCTTTTTCTTTTTTTTAACACTGAGGCACTTTGAGGTTGTTTGCTCAACGTAAAGTGCTTTTTACAAATAAAATCTATTATTATTATTATTATTATTATATGTCAGCAGCTTAATTTGGAGCCTTTGTTTACTTACTACTAAGTTACAAGTTGTCTTGTATGTTCACTATTTTATTTAAGGACAAACTTGCAGTACCCTAAGATTTTTTGTTAAAATAGAGCCAATAATGACATTTTTTGTGGTCCCCTTTATTTAGAAAAGTACCGAAATACTTTTGGTACCGGTCTGGGACAACACTAATACACACACACCGAGCACTCACTGGCAGAAATGTAGATCGGCGCCAATGGCGTCCCTTTAATTCTAAGGAAACTGAGACTTGGCGGTAACCTTTGATGTCTTGTTTCGCCGCCAGGCCAAGACCCTGCAGGAGCCGAGCAGAGCGGAGAAGCTAATCGGTGAGATTTTCGTTGTCGTACACGAAACCACAACGTGGCCGAACTGTGCAGTGAGTGAACCATGTGATGCTTTCAGGCGTCGGTGCAGAAGGCGCAGGGAAACGAGAGGAGAGGAAAGAAAGTGAGGAAAAGGCCGCGGCGCACATGCTAGGTAAATGTTTTACTCAAAGTGTTGGGACGCACCTTTTCATTTACTGGACGACTATGGAAGTAGAATATATATATATATATATATATATATATATATATATATATATATATATATATATATATATATATATATATATATATATATATATATATATATATATATATATATATATATATATATATATATATATATATATATATAGGATATTAATATTAATACATGTGCATATATTAATAAATATACAAATACAAATAAATAATTTGTATAAATAAATGTGTATTTGTAAATATATTTTTGAGATTTAAAATATATACAAATAAAATGTATAAATATAAAAATGTGACATACAAATAAATCAAGAATATGTATAAATAAACGCGTATTAGTAAATATATTTTTGAGATTTGAATATAAATATGATTGATTTTTGTATTTGTATTTGTATTGAATTAGCATATGTGGATCGCTTTTTTGCTTTTGTGTCGATGAGACATTCCTACCACAAACCAGATGCACAAATAAATGTGGAGTTACACACTCCCCTGAACAACCAGCAGAGGGCACTGCAGCCAGAGCGGTCTGGGTCACAGACATGGTCAGTGTCAGGTTCAAACACTGATGACATCTATTAAACGAGACAAGAGGCAAGGAACTAAACAGAGACAGAATTAAATTTGGCTCAATTGAGGAGAGACGTCTGGGCTGTACTCTTGTACACAGTCTCCACTACGCTCTGGCGAAAGATTGTACGCCTCCTCTTTTATTTGGACTTTCCCTGATTACATGGCAACAGCTGTTTCTAAGGGACGGGGGTCGTAAACAGCCATCGCCTTTGATTAAAACCGTTCAAAGAAAAGGTCCCTGTAGGGGAGTCAGGCCCTGCTTCCTCTTCACTTTGTAGATCTCGGGTCAAGACAATATATTTCTGTTGATTACAACACATGAAAGAAACAGAACACCTTCATGTCGCTTCCCATCCTACACAGTGGAGTTTTACAAGCCTTCTGCTTGGTAGATCAAAGACAGCTTTTGTCTTCTCGCCGGGAACTCATGGAAACACAAAGTTTTGTGATAACTTAGATACAATTATTCTGACAGTCAGACACTGGCAAGCCAATCAGAGGCACACTAGGGAGGGTCATATAGTGGATTAAATGGAGGGGTAAGTAATAACTAGTATTGATAACTGTTTCAGGTGTGTTGTAGTAGTGCCATGGTTGTATCTACTAGATGGTTTAGTCAGTCACTCAGCTTTTACAGGTGTTGATGTGACGACGACGTCTGGCAACATCCAAAAATATCTAACGAAGTAAAAGTGGAAGTAGGCGGAAAAAAAGATCCTCCAGTAATGTACAGATACAGCATTTCAGTACTACTACTACTAGTGAAGTAGGCCTCAATAGCCTTGGCCTTAGCTCTACTTCGTTAGCTGCTAGCTGGCTAACGTTGCCAGACGTCGTCGTCACATCAACACCTGTAAAAGCTTAGTGACTGACTAAACTATCTAGTAAATACAACCATGGCACTACTACAACACACCTGAAACAGTTATCAATACTAGTTATTACTTACCCCTCCATTTAATCCACTATATGACCCTCCCTAGTGTGCATCTGATTGGTTTGCCAGTGTCCGACCATGTCTGTGACCCAGACCGCTCTGGCTGCAGTGCCCTCTGCTGGTTGTTCAGGGGAGTGTGTAACTCCACATTCAAACTCGGTCACATTTATTTGTGCATCTGGTTCGTGGTAGGAATGTCTCGTCGACACAAAAGCAAAAAAGTGTGTAACTCCACATTTATTTGTGCATCTGGTTCGTGGTAGGAATGTCTCATCGACACAAAAGCAAAAAAGTGTGTAACTCCACATTTATTTGTGCATCTGGTTTGTGGTAGGAATGTCTCGTCGACACAAAATCAAAAAAGTGTGTAACTCCAAATGTATTTGTGCATCTGGTTCGTGGTAGGAATGTCTCATCGACACAAAGGCAAAAAAGTGTGTAACTCCACATTTATTTGTGCATCTGGTTCGTGGTAGGAATGTCTCATCGACACAAAGGCAAAAAAGTGTGTAACTCCACATTTATTTGTGCATCTGGTTTGTGGTAGGAATGTCTCATCGACACAAAGGCAAAAAAGTGTGTAACTCCACATTTATTTGTGCATCTGGTTTGTGGTAGGAATGTCTCGTCGACACAAAATCAAAAAAGTGTGTAACTCCAAATGTATTTGTGCATCTGGTTCGTGGGAGGAATGTCTCATCGACACAAAGGCAAAAAAGTGTGTAACTCCACATTTATTTGTGCATCTGGTTCGTAGTAGGAATGTCTCATCGACACAAAATCAAAAAAGTGTGTAACTCCAAATTTATTTGTGCATCTGGTTCGTGGTAGGAATGTCTCATCGACACAAAAGCAAAAAAGTGTGTATGTCCACATTTATTTGTGCATCTGGTTCGTGGTAGGAATGTCTCATCGACACAAAGGCAAAAAAGTGTGTAACTCCACATTTATTTGTGCATCTGGTTCGTGGTAGGAATGTCTCATCGACACAAAGGCAAAAAAGTGTGTAACTCCACATTTATTTGTGCATCTGGTTTGTGGTAGGAATGTCTCATCGACACAAAATCAAAAAAGTGTGTAACTCCACATTTATTTGTGCATCCGGTTCGTGGTAGGAATGTCTCATCGACACAAAAGCAAAAAAGTATGTATGTCCACATTTATTTGTGCATCTGGGTCGTGGTAGGAATGTCTCGTCGACACAAAATCAAAAAAGTGTGTAACTCCACATTTATTTGTGCATCTGGTTCGTGGGAGGAATGTCTCGTCAACACAAAATCAAAAAAGTGTGTAACTCCAAATGTATTTGTGCATCTGGTTCGTGGTAGGAATGTCTCATCGACACAAAGGCAAAAAAGTGTGTAACTCCACATTTATTTGTGCATCTGGTTCGTGGTAGGAATGTCTCATCGACACAAAAGCAAAAAAGTGTGTAACTCCACATTTATTTGTGCATCTGGTTCGTGGTAGGAATGTCTCGTCAACACAAAATCAAAAAAGTGTGTAACTCCACATTTATTTGTGCATCTGGTTCATGGGAGGAATGTCTCGTCGACACAAAATCAAAAAAGTGTGTAACTCCAAATGTATTTGTGCATCTGGTTCGTGGTAGGAATGTCTCATCGACACAAAGGCAAAAAAGTGTGTAACTCCACATTTATTTGTGCATCTGGTTCGTGGTAGGAATGTCTCATCGACACAAAAGCAAAAAAGTGTGTAACTCCACAATTATTTGTGCATCTGGTTCGTGGTAGGAATGTCTCGTCGACACAAAATCAAAAAAGTGTGTAACTCCACATTTATTTGTGCATCTGGTTCGTGGGAGGAATGTCTCGTCAACACAAAATCAAAAAAGTGTGTAACTCCAAATGTATTTGTGCATCTGGTTCGTGGTAGGAATGTCTCATCGACACAAAGGCAAAAAAGTGTGTAACTCCACATTTATTTGTGCATCTGGTTCGTGGTAGGAATGTCTCATCGACACAAAAGCAAAAAAGTGTGTAACTCCACAATTATTTGTGCATCTGGTTCGTGGTAGGAATGTCTCGTCGACACAAAATCAAAAAAGTGTCTAACTCCACATTTATTTGTGCATCTGGTTCGTGGGAGGAATGTCTCGTCAACACAAAATCAAAAAAGTGTGTAACTCCACATTTATTTGTGCATCTGGTTCGTGGTAGGAATGTCTCGTCGACACAAAATCAAAAAAGTGTGTAACTCCACATTTATTTGTGCATCTGGTTCGTGGGAGGAATGTCTCGTCAACACAAAATCAAAAAAGTGTGTAACTCCAAATGTATTTGTGCATCTGGTTCGTGGTAGGAATGTCTCATCGACACAAAGGCAAAAAAGTGTGTAACTCCACATTTATTTGTGCATCTGGTTCGTGGGAGGAATGTCTCATCGACACAAAAGCAAAAAAGTGTGTAACTCCACAATTATTTGTGCATCTGGTTCGTGGTAGGAATGTCTCGTCGACACAAAATCAAAAAAGTGTGTAACTCCACATTTATTTGTGCATCTGGTTCGTGGGAGGAATGTCTCGTCAACACAAAATCAAAAAAGTGTGTAACTCCACATTTATTTGTGCATCTGGTTCGTGGGAGGAATGTCTCGTCGACACAAAATCAAAAAAGTGTGTAACTCCAAATGTATTTGTGCATCTGGTTCGTGGTAGGAATGTCTCATCGACACAAAGGCAAAAAAGTGTGTAACTCCACATTTATTTGTGCATCTGGTTCGTGGTAGGAATGTCTCGTCGACACAAAAGCAAAAAAGTGTGTAACTCCACATTTATTTGTGCATCTGGTTTGTGGTAGGAATGTCTCATCGACACAAAAGCAAAAAAGTGTGTAACTCCACAATTATTTGTGCATCTGGTTCGTGGTAGGAATGTCTCGTCGACACAAAATCAAAAAAGTGTGTAACTCCACATTTATTTGTGCATCTGGTTTGTGGTAGGAATGTCTCATCGACACAAAAGCAAAAAAGTGTGTAACTCCACAATTATTTGTGCATCTGGTTCGTGGTAGGAATGTCTCATCGACACAAAAGCAAAAAAGTGTGTAACTCCACATTTATTTGTGCATCTGGTTCGTGGGAGGAATGTCTCATCGACACAAAAGCAAAAAAGTGTGTAACTCCACATTTATTTGTGCATCTGGTTCGTGGTAGGAATGTCTCATCGACACAAAAGCAAAAAAGTGTGTAACTCCACATTTATTTGTGCATCTGGTTTGTGGTAGGAATGTCTCGTCGACACAAAATCAAAAAAGTGTGTAACTCCAAATTTATTTGTGCATCTGTTTCGTGGTAGGAAGGTCTCATCGACACAAAGGCAAAAAAGTGTGTAACTCCACATTTATTTGTGCATCTGGTTCGTGGTAGGAATGTCTCGTCGACACAAAAGCAAAAAAGTGTGTAACTCCACATTTATTTGTGCATCTGGTTCGTGGTAGGAATGTCTCGTCGACACAAAAGCAAAAAAGTGTGTAACTCCACATGAATTTGTGCATCTGGTTTGTGGTAGGAATGTCTCGTCGACACAAAATCAAAAAAGTGTGTAACTCCACATTTATTTGTGCATCTGGTTCGTGGTAGGAATGTCTCATCGACACAAAAGCAAAAAAGTGTGTAACTCCACATTTATTTGTGCATCTGGTTCGTGGTAGGAATGTCTCATCGACACAAAAGCAAAAAAGTGTGTAACTCCACATTTATTTGTGCATCTGGTTCGTGGTAGGAATGTCTCGTCGTCACAAAAGCAAAAAAGTGTGTAACTCCACATTTATTTGTGCATCTGGTTCGTGGTAGGAATGTCTCGTCGACACAAAAGCAAAAAAGTGTGTAACTCCACATGAATTTGTGCATCTGGTTTGTGGTAGGAATGTCTCGTCGACACAAAATCAAAAAAGTGTGTAACTCCACATTTATTTGTGCATCTGGTTCGTGGTAGGAATGTCTCATCGACACAAAGACAAAAAAGTGTGTAACTCCACATTTATTTGTGCATCTGGTTTGTGGTAGGAATGTCTCATCGACACAAAAGCAAAAAAGTGTGTAACTCCACATTTATTTGTGCATCTGGTTCGTGGTAGGAATGTCTCATCGACACAAAGACAAAAAAGTGTGTAACTCCACATTTATTTGTGCATCTGGTTTGTGGTAGGAATGTCTCATCGACACAAAATCAAAAAAGTGTGTAACTCCACATTTATTTGTGCATCTGGTTCGTGGTAGGAATGTCTCATCGACACAAAAGCAAAAAAGTGTGTAACTCCACATTTATTTGTGCATCTGGTTCGTGGTAGGAACGTCTCATCGACACAAAAGCAAAAAAGTGTGTAACTCCACATTTATTTGTGCATCTGGTTCGTGGTAGGAATGTCTCGTCGACACAAAAGCAAAAAAGTGTGTAACTCCACATTTATTTGTGCATCTGGTTCGTGGTAGGAACGTCTCATCGACACAAAAGCAAAAAAGTGTGTAACTCCACATTTATTTGTGCATCTGGTTCGTGGTAGGAATGTCTCGTCGACACAAAATCAAAAAAGTGTTTAACTCCACAATTATTTGTGCATCTGGTTCGTGGTAGGAATGTCTCATCGACACAAAGGCAAAAAAGTGTGTAACTCCACATTTATTTGTGCATCTGGTTCGTGGTAGGAATGTCTCATCGACACAAAAGCAAAAAAGTGTGTAACTCCACATTTATTTGTGCATCTGGTTCGTGGTAGGAATGTCTCGTCGACACAAAATCAAAAAAGTGTGTAACTCCACATTTATTTGTGCATCTGGTTTGTGGTAGGAATGTCTCATCGACACAAAAGCAAAAAAGTGTGTAACTCCACATTTATTTGTGCATCTGGTTCGTGGTAGGAATGTCTCGTCGACACAAAATCAAAAAAGTGTGTAACTCCACATTTATTTGTGCATCTGGTTCGTGGTAGGAATGTCTCATCGACACAAAGGCAAAAAAGTGTGTAACTCCACATTTATTTGTGCATCTGGTTTGTGGTAGGAATGTCTCATCGACACAAAATCAAAAAAGTGTGTAACTCCACATTTATTTGTGCATCTGGTTCGTGGTAGGAATGTCTCGTCGACACAAAATCAAAAAAGTGTGTAACTCCACATTTATTTGTGCATCTGGTTCGTGGTAGGAATGTCTCATCGACACAAAAGCAAAAAAGTGAGTATGTCCACATTTATTTGTGCATCTGGTTCGTGGTAGGAATGTCTCATCGACACAAAAGCAAAAAAGTGTGTAACTCCACATTTATTTGTGCATCTGGTTCGTGGTAGGAATGTCTCGTCGACACAAAATCAAAAAAGTGTGTAACTCCATATTTATTTGTGCATCTGGTTCGTGGGAGGAATGTCTCATCGACACAAAAGCAAAAAAGTGTGTATGTCCACATTTATTTGTGCATCTGGTTCGTGGTAGGAATGTCTCATCGACACAAAAGCAAAAAAGTGTGTAACTCCACATTTATTTGTGCATCTGGTTCGTGGTAGGAATGTCTCGTCGACACAAAATCAAAAAAGTGTGTAACTCCACATTTATTTGTGCATCTGGTTCGTGGTAGGAATGTCTCATCGACACAAAAGCAAAAAAGTGAGTATGTCCACATTTATTTGTGCATCTGGTTCGTGGTAGGAATGTCTCATCGACACAAAAGCAAAAAAGTGTGTAACTCCACATTTATTTGTGCATCTGGTTCGTGGTAGGAATGTCTCGTCGACACAAAATCAAAAAAGTGTGTAACTCCATATTTATTTGTTCATCTGGTTCGTGGGAGGAATGTCTCATCGACACAAAAGCAAAAAAGTGTGTATGTCCACATTTATTTGTGCATCTGGTTCGTGGTAGGAATGTCTCATCGACACAAAAGCAAAAAAGTGTGTAACTCCACATTTATTTGTGCATCTGGTTCGTGGTAGGAATGTCTCATCGACACAAAGGCAAAAAAGTGTGTAACTCCACATTTATTTGTGCATCTGGTTCGTGGTAGGAATGTCTCATCGACACAAAAGCAAAAAAGTGTGTAAATCCACATTTATTTGTGCATCTGGTTCGTGGGAGGAATGTCTCATCGACACAAAAGCAAAAAAGTGTGTAACTCCACATTTATTTGTGCATCTGGTTCGTGGTAGGAATGTCTCATCGACACAAAGGCAAAAAAGTGTGTAACTCCACATTTATTTGTGCATCTGGTTCGTGGTAGGAATGTCTCATCGACACAAAAGCAAAAAAGTGTGTAAATCCACATTTATTTGTGCATCTGGTTCGTGGTAGGAATGTCTCGTCAACACAAAATCAAAAAAGTGTGTAACTCCACATTTATTTGTGCATCTGGTTCATGGGAGGAATGTCTCGTCGACACAAAATCAAAAAAGTGTGTAACTCCAAATGTATTTGTGCATCTGGTTCGTGGTAGGAATGTCTCATCGACACAAAGGCAAAAAAGTGTGTAACTCCACATTTATTTGTGCATCTGGTTCGTGGTAGGAATGTCTCATCGACACAAAAGCAAAAAAGTGTGTAACTCCACAATTATTTGTGCATCTGGTTCGTGGTAGGAATGTCTCGTCGACACAAAATCAAAAAAGTGTGTAACTCCACATTTATTTGTGCATCTGGTTCGTGGGAGGAATGTCTCGTCAACACAAAATCAAAAAAGTGTGTAACTCCAAATGTATTTGTGCATCTGGTTCGTGGTAGGAATGTCTCATCGACACAAAGGCAAAAAAGTGTGTAACTCCACATTTATTTGTGCATCTGGTTCGTGGTAGGAATGTCTCATCGACACAAAAGCAAAAAAGTGTGTAACTCCACAATTATTTGTGCATCTGGTTCGTGGTAGGAATGTCTCGTCGACACAAAATCAAAAAAGTGTCTAACTCCACATTTATTTGTGCATCTGGTTCGTGGGAGGAATGTCTCGTCAACACAAAATCAAAAAAGTGTGTAACTCCACATTTATTTGTGCATCTGGTTCGTGGTAGGAATGTCTCGTCGACACAAAATCAAAAAAGTGTGTAACTCCACATTTATTTGTGCATCTGGTTCGTGGGAGGAATGTCTCGTCAACACAAAATCAAAAAAGTGTGTAACTCCAAATGTATTTGTGCATCTGGTTCGTGGTAGGAATGTCTCATCGACACAAAGGCAAAAAAGTGTGTAACTCCACATTTATTTGTGCATCTGGTTCGTGGGAGGAATGTCTCATCGACACAAAAGCAAAAAAGTGTGTAACTCCACAATTATTTGTGCATCTGGTTCGTGGTAGGAATGTCTCGTCGACACAAAATCAAAAAAGTGTGTAACTCCACATTTATTTGTGCATCTGGTTCGTGGGAGGAATGTCTCGTCAACACAAAATCAAAAAAGTGTGTAACTCCACATTTATTTGTGCATCTGGTTCGTGGGAGGAATGTCTCGTCGACACAAAATCAAAAAAGTGTGTAACTCCAAATGTATTTGTGCATCTGGTTCGTGGTAGGAATGTCTCATCGACACAAAGGCAAAAAAGTGTGTAACTCCACATTTATTTGTGCATCTGGTTCGTGGTAGGAATGTCTCGTCGACACAAAAGCAAAAAAGTGTGTAACTCCACATTTATTTGTGCATCTGGTTTGTGGTAGGAATGTCTCATCGACACAAAAGCAAAAAAGTGTGTAACTCCACAATTATTTGTGCATCTGGTTCGTGGTAGGAATGTCTCGTCGACACAAAATCAAAAAAGTGTGTAACTCCACATTTATTTGTGCATCTGGTTTGTGGTAGGAATGTCTCATCGACACAAAAGCAAAAAAGTGTGTAACTCCACAATTATTTGTGCATCTGGTTCGTGGTAGGAATGTCTCATCGACACAAAAGCAAAAAAGTGTGTAACTCCACATTTATTTGT
Source organism: Entelurus aequoreus (assembly GCF_033978785.1). Taxonomy (NCBI): domain Eukaryota; kingdom Metazoa; phylum Chordata; class Actinopteri; order Syngnathiformes; family Syngnathidae; genus Entelurus; species Entelurus aequoreus. Next base: position 11,325,737 of record NC_084757.1, on the reverse strand, counting down.
GCATCTGGTTCGTGGGAGGAATGTCTCATCGACACAAAAGCAAAAAAGTGTGTAACTCCACATTTATTTGTGCATCTGGTTCGTGGTAGGAATGTCTCATCGACACAAAAGCAAAAAAGTGTGTAACTCCACATTTATTTGTGCATCTGGTTTGTGGTAGGAATGTCTCGTCGACACAAAATCAAAAAAGTGTGTAACTCCAAATTTATTTGTGCATCTGTTTCGTGGTAGGAAGGTCTCATCGACACAAAGGCAAAAAAGTGTGTAACTCCACATTTATTTGTGCATCTGGTTCGTGGTAGGAATGTCTCGTCGACACAAAAGCAAAAAAGTGTGTAACTCCACATTTATTTGTGCATCTGGTTCGTGGTAGGAATGTCTCGTCGACACAAAAGCAAAAAAGTGTGTAACTCCACATGAATTTGTGCATCTGGTTTGTGGTAGGAATGTCTCGTCGACACAAAATCAAAAAAGTGTGTAACTCCACATTTATTTGTGCATCTGGTTCGTGGTAGGAATGTCTCATCGACACAAAAGCAAAAAAGTGTGTAACTCCACATTTATTTGTGCATCTGGTTCGTGGTAGGAATGTCTCATCGACACAAAAGCAAAAAAGTGTGTAACTCCACATTTATTTGTGCATCTGGTTCGTGGTAGGAATGTCTCGTCGTCACAAAAGCAAAAAAGTGTGTAACTCCACATTTATTTGTGCATCTGGTTCGTGGTAGGAATGTCTCGTCGACACAAAAGCAAAAAAGTGTGTAACTCCACATGAATTTGTGCATCTGGTTTGTGGTAGGAATGTCTCGTCGACACAAAATCAAAAAAGTGTGTAACTCCACATTTATTTGTGCATCTGGTTCGTGGTAGGAATGTCTCATCGACACAAAGACAAAAAAGTGTGTAACTCCACATTTATTTGTGCATCTGGTTTGTGGTAGGAATGTCTCATCGACACAAAAGCAAAAAAGTGTGTAACTCCACATTTATTTGTGCATCTGGTTCGTGGTAGGAATGTCTCATCGACACAAAGACAAAAAAGTGTGTAACTCCACATTTATTTGTGCATCTGGTTTGTGGTAGGAATGTCTCATCGACACAAAATCAAAAAAGTGTGTAACTCCACATTTATTTGTGCATCTGGTTCGTGGTAGGAATGTCTCATCGACACAAAAGCAAAAAAGTGTGTAACTCCACATTTATTTGTGCATCTGGTTCGTGGTAGGAACGTCTCATCGACACAAAAGCAAAAAAGTGTGTAACTCCACATTTATTTGTGCATCTGGTTCGTGGTAGGAATGTCTCGTCGACACAAAAGCAAAAAAGTGTGTAACTCCACATTTATTTGTGCATCTGGTTCGTGGTAGGAACGTCTCATCGACACAAAAGCAAAAAAGTGTGTAACTCCACATTTATTTGTGCATCTGGTTCGTGGTAGGAATGTCTCGTCGACACAAAATCAAAAAAGTGTTTAACTCCACAATTATTTGTGCATCTGGTTCGTGGTAGGAATGTCTCATCGACACAAAGGCAAAAAAGTGTGTAACTCCACATTTATTTGTGCATCTGGTTCGTGGTAGGAATGTCTCATCGACACAAAAGCAAAAAAGTGTGTAACTCCACATTTATTTGTGCATCTGGTTCGTGGTAGGAATGTCTCGTCGACACAAAATCAAAAAAGTGTGTAACTCCACATTTATTTGTGCATCTGGTTTGTGGTAGGAATGTCTCATCGACACAAAAGCAAAAAAGTGTGTAACTCCACATTTATTTGTGCATCTGGTTCGTGGTAGGAATGTCTCGTCGACACAAAATCAAAAAAGTGTGTAACTCCACATTTATTTGTGCATCTGGTTCGTGGTAGGAATGTCTCATCGACACAAAGGCAAAAAAGTGTGTAACTCCACATTTATTTGTGCATCTGGTTTGTGGTAGGAATGTCTCATCGACACAAAATCAAAAAAGTGTGTAACTCCACATTTATTTGTGCATCTGGTTCGTGGTAGGAATGTCTCGTCGACACAAAATCAAAAAAGTGTGTAACTCCACATTTATTTGTGCATCTGGTTCGTGGTAGGAATGTCTCATCGACACAAAAGCAAAAAAGTGAGTATGTCCACATTTATTTGTGCATCTGGTTCGTGGTAGGAATGTCTCATCGACACAAAAGCAAAAAAGTGTGTAACTCCACATTTATTTGTGCATCTGGTTCGTGGTAGGAATGTCTCGTCGACACAAAATCAAAAAAGTGTGTAACTCCATATTTATTTGTGCATCTGGTTCGTGGGAGGAATGTCTCATCGACACAAAAGCAAAAAAGTGTGTATGTCCACATTTATTTGTGCATCTGGTTCGTGGTAGGAATGTCTCATCGACACAAAAGCAAAAAAGTGTGTAACTCCACATTTATTTGTGCATCTGGTTCGTGGTAGGAATGTCTCGTCGACACAAAATCAAAAAAGTGTGTAACTCCACATTTATTTGTGCATCTGGTTCGTGGTAGGAATGTCTCATCGACACAAAAGCAAAAAAGTGAGTATGTCCACATTTATTTGTGCATCTGGTTCGTGGTAGGAATGTCTCATCGACACAAAAGCAAAAAAGTGTGTAACTCCACATTTATTTGTGCATCTGGTTCGTGGTAGGAATGTCTCGTCGACACAAAATCAAAAAAGTGTGTAACTCCATATTTATTTGTTCATCTGGTTCGTGGGAGGAATGTCTCATCGACACAAAAGCAAAAAAGTGTGTATGTCCACATTTATTTGTGCATCTGGTTCGTGGTAGGAATGTCTCATCGACACAAAAGCAAAAAAGTGTGTAACTCCACATTTATTTGTGCATCTGGTTCGTGGTAGGAATGTCTCATCGACACAAAGGCAAAAAAGTGTGTAACTCCACATTTATTTGTGCATCTGGTTCGTGGTAGGAATGTCTCATCGACACAAAAGCAAAAAAGTGTGTAAATCCACATTTATTTGTGCATCTGGTTCGTGGGAGGAATGTCTCATCGACACAAAAGCAAAAAAGTGTGTAACTCCACATTTATTTGTGCATCTGGTTCGTGGTAGGAATGTCTCATCGACACAAAGGCAAAAAAGTGTGTAACTCCACATTTATTTGTGCATCTGGTTCGTGGTAGGAATGTCTCATCGACACAAAAGCAAAAAAGTGTGTAAATCCACATTTATTTGTGCATCTGGTTCGTGGGAGGAATGTCTCATCGACACAAAAGCAAAAAAGCGGTCCACATATGCAAATTCAATACAAATACAAATACAAAAATCAATCATATTTATATTCAAACCTCAAAAATATATTTACAAATACACGTTTATTCATACAAATTCTTGATTTATGTGTATGTCACATTTTTATATTTATACATTTTATTTGTATGTATTTTTTTTATACAAATTATTTATTTATTTGTATATA
>NC_084757.1:11307299-11317299 GCF_033978785.1 Entelurus aequoreus | reverse complement strand
CTAGGCGCAAAGTGTAAAAGCCAGCATCTATGATGGTATGGGGGTGTATTAGTGCCCACGACATGGGTAACTTACACATCTGTGAAGGCGCCATTAATGCTAAAAAGGTACATACAGGTTTTGGAGCAACATATGTTGCCATCCAAGCAACGTTATCATGGACGCCCCTGCTTATTTCAGCAAGACAACGCCAAGACACATTCTGCACATGTTACAACAGCGTGGCTTCGTAGTAAAAGAGTGCGGGTACTAGACTGGCCTGCCTGTAGTCCAGACCATACCAACTTTTACAAACATATTCATTCATTTTTTTTTTTTTTATATATATATTTATTCATTTATTTTATTATATGTGTATATGTTTGTATTAAGAAAACTGGCAATAAAAATACTTTGAAAAAAAAAAAGCTCGATGGATTCTCGGCGCGTTACGGCTACAGTAGTCAGACGTACTGTGCTTCAACATACGAGTATTATTATGGTGTGTATAAGGACCACAAAATGGCACCCATTAGCACAGTGGTCCCCAACCAACGGTGCAGGGACCGGTACCGGTCCGTGACGCATTTACTACCGGGCCGCACAGAAACATTAATTAATTTATAAACTACCACATTTTCTCCGACTTAACTTTCGCCTCTCCCACTGAGCACACCAATAATAATAATAGAACTTCTTTTGTTATAGTACATTGGACAGTGCACATTAATGGACATATACAATGTTAATGCCAGATTGTAGCCAAAGGCTCGTTTTACATGCTAATTTTTTTGTTTTGCTGTTTTTATCTGCCACAAGTAGAAAGCCGGGCCGTGAAAATAATGCATACATTAAACCGGTCCCTGGTAGAAAGAAGGTTGGGGAACCCTGCATTAGCAGTACATACACTACCGTTCAAAAGTTTGGGGTCACATTGAAATGTCCTTATTTTTGAAGGAAAAGCACTGTACTTTTCAATGAAGATAACTTTAAACTAGTCTTAACTTTAAAGAAATACACTCTATACATTGCTAATGTGGTAAATGACTATGCTAGCTGCAAATGTCTGGTTTTTGGTGCAATATCTACATAGGTGTATAGAGGCCCATTTCCAGCAACTATCACTCCGGTGTTCTAATGGTACAATGTTTTTGCTCATTGGCTCAGAAGGCTAATTGATGATTAGAAAACCCTTGTGCAATCATGTTCACACATCTGAAAACAGTTTAGCTCGTTACAGAAGCTACAAAACTGACCTTCCTTTGAGCAGATTGAGTTTCTGGAGCATCACATTTGTGGGGTCAATTAAACGCTCAAAATGGCCAGAAAAAGAGAACTTTCATCTGAAACTCGACAGTCTATTCTTGTTCTTAGAAATGAAGGCTATTCCACAAAATTGTTTGGGTGACCCCAAACTTTTGAACGGTAGTGTATTTTCTGCCGTTTTGTTTCGCAATATTATGCAAAAGCAACTTTTCTTATCTTCTGGTACCTGCTGATGTATATTTGGGATCTGCATAAGTCCTGAAAATTTGCGTGGGTCCGCCTTTGTAGTCGATAAGCTTCTTCTTTTTGTCTATCTTCTTTTTGTTGTTATTATGCTGTTGCCATTTCTAATATAAAGTAGTGTAAAGTTCTTACTTATATTTGTCAGTAAACTCGCCATGAAAGCGCTAAAACATACCGGTGTAGTGAGTTTACATTATTCACCCAAGGAACTTTAGTTATTAGAGAGTTCCGGTCAAACGTTTTTTTCTACGGGACACATTTCCGGCTTTGTTGTTGCACTAGTGAGCCACGGATGAGGAGATGCTGCTCCGTTATTGACTGAAGTAAAGTCTGAATGTCATTAAAACAGTTAGCGCCATCTTTTGACACTTCTTCCACTCCCGTCCTTGCACGCTACACCGCTACAACAAAGATGACGGGGAGAAGACGCTGCCGAAGGTGAGCCACGTAAATAAGACCGCCCACAAAACGGCGCATCCTGAAGCTTGAAGATGGTCTATAAAATATAATCTATGCAACATTTTGACCAAATAACCACCATTACATGTTATGTAGACCACAAGGAAGTCTTTTACATTTAGAAAAAAATCATAATAATATGACTCCTTTAAAGGCCTACTGAAAGCCACTACTAGCGACCACGCAGTCTGATAGTTTATATATCAATGATGAAATCTTAACATTGCAACACATGCCAAAAAAAGTGCAATTTTAAATTTCCCGGCAAACTTCCGGCTGAAAACGTTTCGATATGATGACGTTTGCGCGTGACGTCAACGGTTGAAGCGGAAGTATTTGGAGCCCACTGAATCCAATACAAAAAAGCTCTGTTTTCATTTCAAAATTCCACAGTATTCTGGACATCTGTGTTGGTGAATCTTTTGTAATTTGTTTAATGAACAATGGAGACTGCAAAGAAGAAAGCTGTAGGTGGGATCGGTGTATTAGCGGCGGACTACAGCAACACAACCAGGAGGACTTTGAGAAGGATAGCAGACGCGCTAGCCGCCGACCTCACCTTGACTTCCTCCGTCTCCGGGCCGCCGACCGCATCTGTGATCGGGTGAAGTCCTTCATCCTTCCGTCGATCGCTGGAACGCAGGTGAGCACGGGTGTTGATGAGCAGATGAGGGCTGGCTGGCGTAGGTGCAGAGCTAATGTTTTTAGCATAGCTCTGTCGAGGTTCCATAGCTAAGTTAGCTTCAATGGCGTCGTTAGCAACAGCATTGCTAAGCTTCGCCAAGCTGGAAAGCATTAACCGTGTAGTTACATGTCCATGGTTTAATAGTATTGTTGATCTTCTGTCTATCCTTCCAGTCAGGGACTTATTTGTTTTGTTTCTATATGCAGTTAAGCACGATGCTATCCCGTTAGCTCCGAAGCTAAAGTGCTTCACCGATGTATTGTCGTGGAGATAAAAGTCACTGTGAATGTCCATTTCGCGTTCTCGACTCTCATTTTCAAGAGGATATAGTAGCCGAGGTGGTTTAAAATACAAATCCGTGATCCACAATAAAAAAAGGAGAAAGTGTGGAATCCAATGAGCCAGCTTGTACCTAAGTTACGGTCAGAGCGAAAAAAGATACACCCTGCACTGCACTCTAGTCCTTCACTTTCACGTTCCTCATCCACGAATCTTTCATCCTCGCTCAAATTAATGGGGTAATCGTCGCTTTCTCGGTCCGAATCTCTCTCGCTGCTGGTGTAAACAATAGGGAAATGTGAGCAGTCCTTCCTCCGGTGACGTCACGCTACTTCCGGTACAGGCAAGGCTTTTTTTTTATCAGAGACCAAAACTTACGAACTTTATCGTCGATGTTCTCTACTAAATCCTTTCAGCAAAAATATGGCAATATCGTGAAATGATCAAGTATGACACATAGAATGGATCTGCTATCCCCGTTTAAATTTTAAAAAATTCATTTCAGTAGGCATTTAATGCGCCTTATAATCGGGTGCGCCGTATGGTCCGGAAAATACGGTAATCATTTTTTCGAAATGCTTGCACAGAAAGGCAAAACCTTGGCTAATAGTGCCAACCTACCTGAGATCGGTAGGTTGTGAGTTCAAACTATACCAAATATAGTATCTATACTATATTTATATAGTAAATTATTCAATTATTAATATTGTATTATATTATATATATTATACTATATTTATTATTATAATTATTAGTAAATTTGTATATTTATATAGTTTAGGTATATATCTATACCAAAGACTATAAAAATGGGAGCCATTACCTCCCTGCTTGGCACTCAGCATCAAGGGTTGGAATTGGGGGTTAAATCACCGAAAATGATTCCCGGGCGCGGCCACTGCTGCTGCTCACTGCTCCCCTCACCTCCCAGGGGGTGATCCAGGGTGATGGGTCAAATGCAGAGAATAATTTCGCCACACCACCTGTCATTGGTACTTTAACTAATAAACTATTTTAGTTGCATTTAAATCCATGATGGAGATGAAAGCTGTTTACTGTAAGTGAAGTGAATTATATTTATATAGCGCTTTTCTCTAGTGACTCAAAGCGCTTTTACATAGTGAAACCCATGATCTAAGTTACATTTACACCAGTGTGGGTGGTACTGGGAGCAGGTGGGTAAAGTGTCTTGCCCAAGGACACAACGGCAGTGACTAGGATGGCGGAAGCGGGTATCGAACCCGGAACCCTCGAGTTGCTGGCATGGCCGCTCTACCAACCGAGCTATGCCGCCCCTGTAGGACTTTATCACACACAAAATGGCTTCTTCATTAACAGTCTGGCACAACAGTCAAAAGTTTTCTCGTTTATTATAATTTATTTAAAGTGACAAGAGCTTATTTGTAATTAATATTGTGACAACGGCGTACGTACTCAGAACAAAAATGTAGAAGTATTTACAGAGTGCTTATCAAAAAGACAATCTTAACTTAACTTAACTTAACACGTAACTGTACAGAATATAGCAGGACAAAGACAAACAGATCAACAATATCCACAATAGTTATTATTTACACATGAATTATAAAAGTCTGTCGGAACGTTTTCCAAACTGAGCAGCTGTGTGGCGCTCTGGCTGACGTAGGTCTGAGTCCACTGCTCCAAGGGAGAGACCGCCGCCGCCACCACTGCGTCCTGCGGCGTTGTCTGCATGGAGAAGGCCAGGTCCATGTCCGCCGCCTCCTGCGTGATGGCCACGTCGTTGACGGACTGCAGCATCATGGTGTGGACCATGGTCACACGCGTGCTCCTGGACTGCTCACCCACCTCTGACACACACCCTGCACACAACACACTCATCAATCATCTACTCCCATCTTTCTAACATTCTTAACTAGTACTCTAGTCTCATCTAACATTATTAACTAGTAGTCTAGTCTCATCTTTCTAACATTGTTAACTATTGGTCTAGTCCCATGTTTCTAACATTGTTAACTAGTAGTCTAGTCTCATCTTTCTAACATTGTTAACTAGTAGTCTAGTCTCATCTTTCTAACATTGTTAACTAGTAGTCTAGTCTCATCTTTCTAACATTGTTAACTAGTAGTCTAGTCTCATCTTTCTAACATTGTTAACTACCGTAATTTCCGGACTATAAGCCGCTACTTTTCCCCCTCGTTCTGGTCCCTGCGGCTTATACAAGGGTGCGGCTTATATACGGCCTGTTCTTCACAGACGAAGAGGATTTCGGTGGTTTTAGTACGCAGGAGGAAGACGATGACACAATGATTAAAGACTGACTTTTCATATACCGGTAGGCTGGTTATTTTGATAACGTACAGGCGAGCACTTTGTATTACTTTGCACCGTTGTATTATTTGTACTCTGCATGAACGCTGTTCGCCATGTCAAAGATGTGAACGTTTGATTGAATGATTGAAAGATTTATTGTTAATAAATGGGACGCTTTGCGTTCCCAAACAGTCATCTCTGTCCCAACAATCCCCTCCGTGGTAGCATACTACGGTAATTACACATCAAAACCCTGCGGCTTATAGTCAGGTGCGGCTTATATATGGAGCAATCTGTATTTTCCCCTAAATTTGGCTGGTGCGGCTTATAGTCAGGTGCGGCTTATAGTCCGGAAATTACGGTAGATGTCTACTCTCATCTTTCTAACATTGTTAACTAGTAGTCTAGTCTCATCTTTCTAACATTGTTAACTAGATGTCTAGTCTCATCTTTCTAACATTGTTAACTAGTAGTCTACTCTCATATTTCTAACATTGTTAACTAGTACTCTAGTCTCATCTTTCTAACATTATTAACTAGTAGTCTAGTCTCATCTTTCTAACATTGTTAACTATTGGTCTAGTCTCATCTTTCTAACATTGTTAACTAGTACTCTACTCTCATCTTTCTAACATTATTAACTAGTAGTCTAGTCTCATCTTTATAACATTGTTAACTATTGGTCTAGTCTCATATTTCTAACATTGTTAACTAGTAGTCTAGTCCCATCTTTCTAACATTGTTAACTAGTACTCTAGTCTCATATTTCTAACATTATTTTCTAGTAGTCTCGTCTCATCTTTCTAACATTGTTAACTATTGGTCTAGTCCCATGTTTCTAACATTGTTAACTAGTAGTCTAGTCTCATCTTTCTAACATTGTTAACTAGTAGTCTAGTCTCATATTTCTAACATTGTTAACTATTGGTGTAGTCCCATGTTTCTAACATTGTTAACTAGTAGTCTACTCTCATTTTTCTAACATTGTTAACTAGTAGTCTAGTCTCATCTTTCTAACATTGTTAACTAGATGTCTACTCTCATCTTTCTAACATTGTTAACTAGTAGTCTAGTCTCATCTTTCTAACATTGTTAACTAGATGTCTACTCTAATCTTTCTAACATTGTTAACTAGATGTCTACTCTCATCTTTCTAACATTGTTAACTAGTAGTCTAGTCTCATCTTTCTAACATTGTTAACTAGATGTCTACTCTCGTCTTTCTAACATTGTTAACTAGTAGTCTAGTCTCATCTTTCTAACATTGTTAACTATTGGTCTAGTCCCATGTTTCTAACATTGTTAACTAGTAGTCTACTCTCATTTTTCTAACATTGTTAACTAGTAGTCTAGTCTCATCTTTCTAACATTGTTAACTAGATGTCTACTCTCATCTTTCTAACATTGTTAACTAGTAGTCTAGTCTCATCTTTCTAACATTGTTAACTAGATGTCTACTCTCGTCTTTCTAACATTGTTAACTAGTAGTCTAGTCTCATCTTTCTAACATTGTTAACTAGATGTCTAGTCTCATCTTTCTAACATTATTAACTAAATGTCTAGTCTCATCTTTCTAACATTGTTAACTATTGGTCTAGTCCCATCTTTCTAACATTATTAACTAGACGTCCAGTCCCATGTTTCTAACATTAACGAGTCATCTAGTCTGTCATGTTTCTAACATTATTAACTAGTAGTCTAGTCTCATACTTCAAACATTAACTATTGGTCTAGTCCCATGCTTCTAACATTGATAACTAGACGTCTAGTCCCATGTTTCTAACATTAAGGAGTCATCTAGTCTCTCATGTTTCTAACATTACTAACTAGTAGTCTAGTCTCATGTTTGAAACAATATCTAGTAGTCTAGTATTATGTTTCTAACATTGTTAACTAGCCGTCTAGTCTCATGTTTCTAACATTATTAACTAGTAGTCTAGTCTCATGTTTAAGCATTAACTAGTAGTCTAGTTTCATGTTTCTAACATTATTAACTAGTAGCCTAGTCTCATGTTATTAACAATATTAACTAGTAGTATAGTCTTATGTTTCTAACATTATTAACGAGTTGTCTCGTCTCATGTTCTTAACATAATTAACTAGTAGTCTAGTATAATGTTTCTAACATCATTAACTAGTATAATGTTTCTAACATTATTAACTAGTAGTCTAGTCTCATGTTACTAACAATATTAACTAGTAGTATAGTCTTATGTTTCTAACATTATTAACGAGTTGTCTCGTCTCATGTTCCTAAAATAATTAACTAGTAGTCTAGTATAATGTTTCTAACATCATTAACTAGTATAGTGTTTCTAACATTATTAACTAGTAGTCTAGTATGTTTCTAACATTATTAACTAGTAATCTAGTATCATGTTTCTAATATTATTAACTAGTAGTCTAGTATCATGTTTCTAACATTATTAACTGGTAGTGTAGTACCATGTTACTAACATTATTAACTAATAGTCTAGTCTTATGTTTCTAACATTATTAACTAGTAGTCTAGTATCATGTTTCTAACATTATTAAATAGTAGTCTAGTATCATGTTTCTAACATTATTAACAAGCCGTCTAGTCTTATGTTTCTAACATTATTAACTAATAGTCTAGTCTTATGTTTCAAACATTATTAACTAGTAGTCTAGTATCATGTTTCTAACATTATTAAATAGTAGTCTAGTATCATGTTTCTAACATTATTAACAAGCCGTCTAGTCTTATGTTTCTAACATTATTAACAAGTCGTCCCGTCTCATGTTTCTAACATTCTTAACTAGTAGTCTAGTCTCATGTTTGTAACATAATTAACTAGTATCATGTTCTAACATTATTAACTAGTAGTCTAGTCTCATGTCTCTAACATTATTAACTAGTAGTCTAGTCTCATGTCTCTAACATTATTAACTAGTCGCCTAGTCTCATGTTTCTAAAATTATTAACTAGTCTTGTGTTTGTAACATTATTAACTAGTAGTCTAGTCTCATGTTTCTAACATAATTAACTAGTATCATGTTGTAACATTATTAACTAGTATTCTAGTCTCGTGTCTCTAACATTATTAACTAGTAGTCTAGTCTCATGTCTCTAACATTATTAACTAGTCGTCTAGTCTCATGTTTCTAAAATTATTAACTAGTCTTGTGTTTCTAACATAATTAACTAGTAGTCTAGTCTCATGTTTCTAACATAATTAACTAGTATCATGTCTCTAACATTATTAACTAGTAGCCTAGTCTCATGTCTCTAACATTATTAACTAGTCGTCTAGTCTCATGTTTCTAAAATTATTAACTAGTCTTGTGTTTCTAACATTATTAACTAGTAGTCTAGTCTTGTGTTTCTAACATTATTAACTAGTAGTCTAGTCTTGTGTTTCTAACATTATTAACTAGTAGTCTAGTCTCATGTCTCTAACATTATTAACTAGTAGTCTAGTCTCATGTTTCTAAAAGTATTAACTAGTCTTGTGTTTCTAACATTATTAACTAGTAGTCTAGTCTTGTGTTTCTAACATGAGCATGTCCGTGTCGCCTCAGAAAACACTTGGCTGTCTAAGTACGGCCATGATGACCACACGGTAGCGTAGTAGGCCTAAGTAGTCATTAAAACCCCAGCAGCTGTAACATGACACAGTGGTACTACATAGACAGTGTATATTTATAGAGTGGTGAGCCACTAGTGGTATGACAATCACTGGTTTATAATAATGAATATCTTACCTGATGGGTTTCTCCACTTCCTCCTCTTCTTTTTGCCCTGCACACATAACAAACACTATGTTTACTAACTGCATCTAAGATTGGACGTGTGTGTGTGTGTGTGTGTGTGTGTGTGTGTGTGTGTGTGTGTGTGTGTGTGTGTGTGTGTGTGTGTGTGTGTGTGTGTGTGTGTGTGTCCAGCCTTCTTGAGACATGAAGAAGGAAAAGTATCTTCCATATGAGGAGGTGTGAACAAGTGATGACATAAATCATGCAATAACATTGCATCTAATAGACAATGTCTCATTAGCACCCCTGCTGGTGACATCTGTCAACATTAGGGTGGTCCCAAAAAAATTGTCTGTCAACATATGAAATAACAAGTGTGTGTTAAAAAATTATAACTTTTGTTATCATTTTGCCAAGTAAAATTCCGATTATTATTATAATATTGCCAAAATTTTAAAGTTTTCTTATAAAATTGTGACTTTTGTCGAGTAAAATTACGACTCTTTTCATAAAATTGCCAAAATGTTAAGCTTTTCTTGTAAAATTGCGACTGTTATTGAGCAAAATCCCAACTTTTATCATAATATTGCACAGATGTTCAGTTTTTCTTGTAAAATGTAGACTTGCGTTGAGTAAAATGACGACTTTTATTATAAGACTGCCAAAATTTGAAGTTTTTCTTGTGAAATTGTGACCTTTTTCTTGTGAAATTCCAACACATTTTTCACAACAAGCTTTTTTATATTTGCATAGTATGTATATAATATTCATGTTGTAAATACACATCTTTATATATCTAGAAAGGCTGGTCTTAAAGAGGGAGGCATTTTTCAGAGGTCTCAAGGTGTGTGTGTGTGTGTGTGTGTGTGTGTGTGTGTGTGTGTGTGTGTGTGTGTGTGTGTGTGTGTGTGTGTGTGTGTGTGTGTGTGTGTGTGTGTGTGTGTGTGTGTGTGTGTGTGTGTGTGTGTGTGTGTGTGTGTACGTACCTATTTTTTTGGTTGTTCTTGTAAAATAGTGAAATGTTTTGAGGGAAATGACGACTTTTGTTATCATTTTGCCAAGCAAAATTCCGATTATTATTAT
>NC_084757.1:11242299-11304799 GCF_033978785.1 Entelurus aequoreus | reverse complement strand
TCTTTATTTTCATGACTATTTACATTGTAGATTGTCGCTGAAGGCATCAAAACTATGAATGAACACATGAGGAGTTATGTACTTAACAAAAAAGGTGAAATAACTGAAAACATGTTTTATATACTAGTTTCTTCAAAATAGCCACCCTTTGCTCTGATTACTGCTTAGCACACTCTTGGCATTCCCTCCATGAGCTTCAAGAGGTAGTCACCTGAAATGGTTTTCACTTCACAGGTGTCATAGTGTATATATGTATACATATATATGTATATATATATACCGCATTTTTCGGATTATAAGTCACACCGGACAAAAATGCATAATAAAGAAGGAAAAAAACATATAAGTCGCACTAGAGTATAAGTCGCATTTTTGGGGAAATTTATTTGATAGTCCAAACTTTCTTTTTGCTGCTCGATTGCCGTTTTCTGCTGCATGTTTCACTACTTCCAGCTTGTAACCTGCAGTATATGACTTCCTTTTCGGTGCCATTTTTGTTCAGCCCTTCTCAGTTTTTATAAGTTACTGCCAATGTTAAAATTATCAATTTTCATGGGTACGGAAGTAGTAGCAGGTAGCATCTTTTTTTTCACAATGCACTTCTGCCATGACCCGCCCCCGCCAAATTTTTATTGGTTGACGTGTGTGTGTGTGTGTGTGTGTGTGTGTGTGTGTGTGTGTGTGTGTGTGTGTGTGTGTGTGTGTGTGTGTGTGTGTGTGACGATTGCTGATATACGTCTAGTCTCTTACGTGAACGAGATAAATAATATTATTTGATATTTTACGGTAATGTGTTAATAATTTCACACATAAATCGCTCCTGAGTACAAATCGCACCCCCGACCAAACTATGAAAAAAAACAGCGATTTATAATCCGAAAAATACGGTACATACATATATACACGTATATATGTATACCGTATTTTTCGGAGTATAAGCCGCACCGGCCGAAAATGCATAATAAATAAGGAAAAAAACATATATAAGTCGCACTGGAGTATAAGTCGTATTTTTTGGGGGAAATGTATTTGATAAAAGCCAACACCAAGAATAGACATTTGAAAGGCAATTTCAAATAAATAAAGAATAGTGAACAACAGGCTGAATAAGTGTACGTTATATGAGGCATAAATAACCAACTGAGAACGTGCCTGGTATGTTAACGTAACATATTATGGTAAGAGTCATTCAAATAACTATAACATATAGAACATGCTATACGTTTACCAAACAATCTGTCACTCCTAATCGCTAAATCCCATGAAATCTTATACGTCTAGTCTCTTACGTGAATGAGCTAAATAATATTATTTGATATTTTACGCTAATGTGTTAATCATTTCACACATAAGTCGCTCCTGAGTATAAGTCGCACCCCCGGCCAAACTATGAAAAAAACTGCGACTTATAGTCCGAAAAATATGGTATATACATATATATATATATATATAAATATATACGTATATATATACATACATATTTATATATATATACACACACTCATTATAACACGTGTTGTTTTTTTATACGGCTCGGTTAAATACTGATTCATGATTCAATTTTAGCCAAACTTCTTCTCCAAAAATGTGTCTCAGTTTTCACACAATATCTCCATTTTAGTTTTTAAAATTTTTTTTAACTGACTACAGCTGCAAAAAAAGCCACCAAATAAAGTTGTAGCCTACAGGATTATTATTATTATTATTATTGATTTACCAACCCCTCACTGTGCAAACGTTTTGCTTTACGAAGCGTGGATGGAATAGAAATATTCCATGTTTCTGTGTACAAGTGTTTAAGCCACCCATTTTGTGCCCGGCAACACGTCCATTTTGGGCGTGCTGATCAGTCGTTAGCTACCGTGCTAATTGCTACTTTGTGCGCTTTTTAACACGTTTTTAGCATTTTTAGCTATCTATCCCATCCATTTTCTACCGCAATTTCTTATTTTTTTTTGCTATTGGCCATAATGTTTTGTACTCAACAAATAGTTTTCATATAACACATAGAGACACTGAAAAAGGTGTGTTTTTGTCTGTGCTCTGGCGCCATATTTTGGACGAGTTCGCTCGCGTCTGTTTAGCGCCTTAAACCGGAAGCACAAGTGCCGTTCCGTCCTCTAGTTTTCCATAGACTTAGACAAACTTCATTGATCTACAAGGGAAATTTGTTCATAGTTTTTCTACTCGTATGGTTTCGTTAATCATCAGTCCAAGCAACATTTGTTATTTTTACAATGAAACTAAAACTATTCATACTTACTAAACCTTTACATACTTGATAGTAGTGTTTTTTTATGCATTTTTTTGTATTGTTTCAGTTTCACTAATTCTTCAGTAAATTCACCAAAACGTCACCGTGGAGTTATTGAGTCTGTTTAGCTGATTGAAGACTTAGCTTCTGCAGCTAGTGACTTCTGTTTTGTTTGATCAGCCGTTTTACTGCCGTGTTACTGACATTGTTTGGAAACAATTAAAGTACGTAAATAAACATTTACAGAATCTTTTTGGGTAAATAACTCATTTCACAACGTATGTATCTGCACTCTACATTACGGAAAATATGGTAATTCAGTGTTACTTACATGACTCCAACAGGATTTTGGCCCATGACCTCCGGCTGCATCGCCACAGGAACACAGCTGACCTGTTGACACATCGTTAAGTCGCCACATGTCCACCAGGTGTCAGCATTTCACTGATGACAAACTCCATTTTTAAGCTCCTTTACATGCATTTGTAGTTGTGAGTGAGGGTCTTACTGTCGGTGGAGGTGGCGGCAGCTGATTGACGGGCGCCATTGAGGGTCTCACTGTTTGTGGCGGAGGGACCAGATGACTGACGGGCGCCATCGGGGGTCTTACTGTTTGTGGCGGAGGGGCCAGATGACTGAAAGGCGCCATTATCTGAACGAGTGGAGGTTAGCACAAACAAACAGCAGCAATATATTAGTCTTATAAAACATTATATATACTATTTTACATTGCAGTTCTGTTTGGCCCCAGAGGGCCGCTTCTAACAGTGAATACTATTATTACACCATTTTTCACCCCATCCCCCACCCCCATACTTTGACTTTTCACTGTGCGACTGTTGGTGGAAAAGGTTTGGACACCCCCGAGTTATTAGTATCAAATTGTCAGCTTTTTTTCCCCTCAGAACATCATAAATCATCGCTCTTTTTTAAATATTCTTGCTGTTGTCCAACAATATGCACAAAACCGGAGCTGCGAGCCACACTTTGGACACCCCTTTGTTAAGATAGTGTTTTTTTTGGTCGGTCGGATGATTCTCAAGCTTAGAAAACATGCATTTTTTCTGTCAAAATTGAAAGAATTAATATTTTTTATTAAAATGGACGAGGTACTTTATTGATGCACATTGTGGAGTTTGACACAGGTGATGTAGGCCGATTGATTCTGGGTACAACTCTACTACTAAACATTCACATCGCCTTTTTAACGTTTGCCACATATTTAATCGTAGTACAGATCTTTATAAAATGAGGGCCACATCGCAGTTTTGTTTAGCGCCACAGGTGCGCTTCTAACAGTGAATACTATTATTACACCATTTTTCACCCCATCCCCCACCCCCATACTTTGACTTTTCACTGTGCAACTGTTGGTGGAAAAGGTTTGGACACCCCCGAGTTATTAGTATCAAATTGAGCTTTTTTCCCCTCAGAACATCATAAATCATCGCTCTTTTTTAAATATTCATACTGTTGTCCAACAATATGCACAAAACCGGAGCTGCGGGCAACACTTTGGACACCCCTGTGTTAAGATAGTGGGTTTTTTTGGTCGGTCGGATGATTCTCAAACTTAGAAAATATGCATTTTTTTCTGTCAAAATTGAAAGGATGAATATTTTTTATTAAAAAAGACAAAGTACTTTATTGATGCACATTGTGGAGTTTGACACAGGTGATGTAGGCCGATTGATTCTGGGTACAACTCTACTACTAAACATTCACATCGCCTTTTTAACGTTTGCCACATATTTAATCGTAGTACAGATCTTTATAAAATGAGGGCCACATCGCAGTTTTGTTTAGCGCCACAGGTGCGCTTCTAACAGTGAATACTATTATTACACCATTTTTCACCCCATCCCCCATACTTTGACTTTTCACTGTGCGACTGTTGGTGGAAAAGGTTTGGACACCCCCGAGTTATTAGTATCAAATTGTCAGCTTTTTTTCCCCTCAGAACATCATAAATCATCGCTCTTTTTTTAAATATTCATACTGTTGTCTAACAATATGCACAAAACCGGAGCTGCGGGCAACACTTTGGACACCCCTGTGTTAAGATAGTGGGGTTTTTTGGTCGGTCGGATGATTCTCAAACTTAGAAAACATGCATTTTTTCTGTCAAAATTGAAAGAATTGACATTTTTAATTACAATGGACGAGGTACTTTATTGATGCACATTGTCGAGTTTGACACAGGTGATGGAGGCCGATTGATTCTGGGTACAACTCTGCTACTAAACATTCACATCGCCTTTTTAACGTTTGCCACATATTTAATCGTAGTACAGATCTTTATAAAATGAGGGCCACATCGCAGTTTTGTTTAGCGCCACAGGTGCGCTTCTAACAGTGAATACTATTATTACACCATTTTTCACCCCATCCCCCATACTTTGACTTTTCACTGTGCGACTGTTGGTGGAAAAGGTTTGGACACCCCCGAGTTATTAGTATCAAATTGAGCTTTTTTCCCCTCAGAACATCATAAATCATCGCTCTTTTTTAAATATTGTTGCTGTTGTCCAACAATATGCACAAAACCGGAGCTGCGAGCCACACTTTGGACACCCCTGTGTTAAGATAGTGTTTTTTTTGGTCAATCGGACCATTCTCAAGCTTAGAAAACATGCATTTTTTTCTGTCAAAATTGAAAGAATTAATATTTTTAATTAAAATGGACGAGGTACTTTATTGATGCACATTGTGGAGTTTGACACAGGTGATGTAGGCCGATTGATTCTGGGTACAACTCTACTACTAAACATTCACATCGCCTTTTTAACGTTTGCCACATATTTAATCGTAGTACAGATCTTTATAAAATGAGGGCCACATCGCAGTTTTGTTTAGCGCCACAGGTGCGCTTCTAACAGTGAATACTATTATTACACCATTTTTCACCCCATCCCCCATACTTTGACTTTTCACTGTGCGACTGTTGGTGGAAAAGGTTTGGACACCCCCGAGTTATTAGTATCAAATTGAGCTTTTTTCCCCTCAGAACATCATAAATCATCGCTCTTTTTTTAAATATTCATACTGTTGTCCAACAATATGCACAAAACCGGAGTTACGGGCAACACTTTGGACACCCCTGTGTTAAGATAGTGGGTTTTTTTGGTCGGTCGGATGATTCTCAAACTTAGAAAACATGCATTTTTTTCTGTCAAAATTTAAAGAATGAATATTTTTAATTAAAAAAGATGAGGTACTTTATTGATGCACATTGTGGAGTTTGACACAGGTGATGTAGGCCGATTGATTCTGGGTACAACTCTACTACTAAACATTCACATCGCCTTTTTAACGTCTGCCACATATTTAATCGTAGTACAGATCTTTATAAAATGAGGGCCACATCGCAGTTTTGTTTAGCGCCACAGGTGCGCTTCTAACAGTGAATACTATTATTACACCATTTTTCACCCCATCCCCCACCCCCATACTTTGACTTTTCACTGTGCGACTGTTGGTGGAAAAGGTTTGGACACCCCCGAGTTATTAGTATCAAATTGTCAGCTTTTTTTCCCCTCAGAACGTCATAAATCATCGCTCTTTTTTAAATATTCATACTGTTGTCCAACAATATGCACAAAACCGGAGCTGCGAGCCACACTTTGGACACCCGTGTTAAGATAGTGGGTTTTTTTGGTCGGTCGGATGATTCTCAAGCTTAGAAAACATGCATTTTTTTCAGTCAAAATTGAAAAGATGAATTTTTTTTTTTTTAAAAGATGAGGTACCTTATTGATGCACATTGTGGAGTTTGACACAGGTGATGTAGGCCGATTGATTCTGGGTTCAACTCTACTACTAAACATTCACATCGCCTTTTTAACGTTTGCCACATATTTAATCGTAGTACAGATCTTTATAAAATGAGGGCCACATCGCAGTTTTGTTTAGCGCCACAGGTGCGCTTCTAACAGTGAATACTATTATTACACCATTTTTCACCCCACCCTCATACTTTGACTTTTCACTGTGCGACTGTTGGTGGAAAAGGTTTGGACACCCCCGAGTTATTAGTATCAAATTGTCAGCTTTTTTTCCCCTCAGAACGTCATAAATCATCGCTCTTTTTTAAATATTCATACTGTTGTCTAACAATGTGCACAAAACCGGAGCTGCGGGCAACACTTTGGACACCCCTGTGTTAAGATAGTGGGTTTTTTTGGTCGGTCGGATGATTCTCAAGCTTAGAAAACATGCATTTTTTTCAGTCAAAATTGAAAAGATGAATATTTTTTATTAAAAAAGATGAGGTACTTTATTGATGCACATTGTGGAGTTTGACACAGGTGATGTAGGCCGATTGATTCTGGGTACAACTCTACTACTAAACATTCACATCGCCTTTTTAACGTTTGCCACATATTTAATCGTAGTACAGATCTTTATAAAATGAGGGCCACATCGCAGTTTTGTTTAGCGCCACAGGTGCGCTTCTAACAGTGAATACTATTATTACACCATTTTTCACCCCACCCTCATGCTTTGACTTTTCACTGTGCGACTGTTGGTGGAAAAGGTTTGGACACCCCCGAGTTATTAGTATCAAATTGAGCTTTTTTCCCCTCAGAACATCATAAATCATCGCTCTTTTTTAAATATTCATACTGTTGTCCAACAATATGCACAAAACCAGAGCTGCGAGCCACACTTTGGACGCCCCTGTGTTAAGATAGTGTTTTTTTTGGTCGGTCGGATGATTCTCAAGCTTAGAAAAAATGCATTTTTTTCTGTCAAAATTTAAAGAATTAATATTTTTAATTTAAAAAGAGGAGGTACTTTATTGATGCACATTGTGGAGTTTGACACAGGTGATGTAGGCCGATTGATTCTGGGTACAACTCTGCTATTAAACATTCACATCGCCTTTTTAACGTTTGCCACATATTTAATCGTAGTACAGATCTTTATAAAATGAGGGCCACATCGCAGTTTTGTTTAGCGCCACAGGTGCGCTTCTAACAGTGAATACTATTATTACACCATTTTTCACCCCATCCCCCATACTTTGACTTTTCACTGTGCAACTGTTGGTGGAAAAGGTTTGGACACCCCCGAGTTATTAGTATCAAATTGTCAGCTTTTTTTCCCCTCAGAACATCATAAATCATCGCTCTTTTTTAAATATTCATACTGTTGTCTAACAATATGCACAAAACCAGAGCTGCGAGCCACACTTTGGACGCCCCTGTGTTAAGATAGTGTTTTTTTTGGTCGGTCGGATGATTCTCAAGCTTAGAAAACATGCATTTTTTTCTGTCAAAATTGAAAGGATGAATATTTTTTATTAAAAAAGACAAAGTACTTTATTGATGCACATTGTGGAGTTTGACACAGGTGATGTAGGCCGATTGATTCTGGGTACAACTCTACTACTAAACATTCACATCGCCTTTTTAACGTTTGCCACATATTTAATCGTAGTACAGATCTTTATAAAATGAGGGCCACATCGCAGTTTTGTTTAGCGCCACAGGTGCGCTTCTAACAGTGAATACTATTATTACACCATTTTTCACCCCATCCCCCATACTTTGACTTTTCACTGTGCGACTGTTGGTGGAAAAGGTTTGGACACCCCCGAGTTATTAGTATCAAATTGAGCTTTTTTCCCCTCAGAACATCATAAATCATCGCTCTTTTTTTAAATATTCATACTGTTGTCTAACAATATGCACAAAACCGGAGCTGCGGGCAACACTTTGGACGCCCCTGTGTTAAGATAGTGGGTTTTTTTGGTCGGTCGGATGATTCTCAAGCTTAGAAAACATGCATTTTTTTCTGTCAAAATTGAAAGGATGAATATTTTTAATTAAAATGGACGAGGTACTTTATTGATGCACATTGTGGAGTTTGACACAGGTGATGTAGGCTGATTGATTCTGGGTACAACTCTACTACTAAACATTCACATCGCCTTTTTAACGTTTGCCACATATTTAATCGTAGTACAGATCTTTATAAAATGAGGGCCACATCGCAGTTTTGTTTAGCGCCACAGGTGCGCTTCTAACAGTGAATACTATTATTACACCATTTTTCACCCCACCCCCATACTTTGACTTTTCACTGTGCGACTGTTGGTGGAAAAGGTTTGGACACCCCCGAGTTATTAGTATCAAATTGAGCTTTTTTCCCCTCAAAACATCATAAATCATCGCTCTTTTTTTAAATATTCATACTGTTGTCCAACAATATGCACAAAACCGGAGCTGCGGGCAACACTTTGGACACCCCTGTGTTAAGATAGTGGGTTTTTTTGGTCGGTCGGATGATTCTCAAACTTAGAAAACATGCATTTTTTCTGTCAAAATTGAAAGAATTGACATTTTTAATTAAAATGGACGAGGTACTTTATTGATGCACATTGTCGAGTTTGACACAGGTGATGGAGGCCGATTGATTCTGGGTACAACTCTACTATTGAACATTCACATCGCCTTTTTAACGTTTCCCACATATTTAATCAAAGTACATCCATACATCCATCCATTTTCTATCGATTGTCCCTTTCGGGGTCGCATATCTTTAAAAAAATGGATTACCCTTCAACTGTACAGGGAATCTTGAAAAAGACTTAAAAGTGAACAACTCGACAAATAAGCAGTGTAATAAGTGCTTACTTGACTATTAATACGATGTACGTTCCTAATAAAGACTTTGCATCGTTACTTTGACAAAACGTGCATGTTTGAACGAACGTACCTGTTCCCCGTGGTAGATGCAGTCTTCGAACCGACGATAAGAGTCAATTTCCGGCGAGATTTTGCGACCTAAGTCCTCGTCGATCAGTTCGAGGATCAAGTCCCAGTCTGGCTCCATGGCGGCAAATGTAGTTCGAGTTAGTTGAAATGATGTCCGACGAGGCTCGTCTTTCCACTGGTCTGGCGACAGATCGTGGGGGGAGGAGGGTTTTAACGGACACCCAAAAGTAACGGATTTATTTAGCCTTTGATACGTCACATAGACGTCACGTGATTGACTGGATTTTTTGATTTTCCAAACCGACTGATTTCGGAGCACGCCATTGGTTGGCCAGCAGGGGGCGGAGCTCGCACGTCGCAGGACGTTCTGGGGGAAACAAAACGATTTTAATTACGTAAGTACGTTGAAGAAAAAGTAGTAAACTGTGTTAACAAACCCATTTAGTATATTTCCATGTCGAAAGTCGAGTTAACTACAATGTTTGACACGCTGTTAGCGAGCTAACAAGCTAGCTTGTTCCTCATTTTGGCTGCTAGCTAACTCAACCAATAAGCTACTCCAAATGTGAAATAATGGTACAATTTTTAAAAACACACAATTTCTCCCACTTCCCACTTTTAGTTAAAGGCGAGTCATTATTGGATTAATTAGCGATTTGGTGTAATTTTCGCCGTCGCCACTCGATGTCACCGAGTCGCCATTTTGGGTTAACGATGCCCGTTGCCATATCGCGCCATCGTCATAAAAGTCATATTTGCTGAATAAATGGCGGCAATATGCTCATTAAATAACCTATATTTCACATGTTAGTGTTTCAAACCGGACTAAAAATACTTTTAATTATTCATTATTATTCTGTTATGAGAGTCGCAGGTGAGGTGAGTGAGTGGGCGAGAGAAAGTGAGGGAGAGCTTTGTGTATGGTTGACAGGCTGTGTGTGCAAAATGCCAATAAAAAGTGACAAGGGTTGCAACAAATCGTCATTCACCCTCGAGTCCGGAGCTGTAAAGACCCACTGCCGGATAAAGTGGAGGGTTTTACCCCCGAAAAATGTATTTCCTTCGCGGGAGCGCGCACCTGCTAAACCTGCATTTTTGGCTTGGTCCGTTCACAGTGGATTACTAGGTGTGACTTAGACAAACACTTTATCTTAGTGGTTATTGTAACGCTACGTGTTTGACATTATTTAAGATTTTAATCGTGTCCGGAAAATTACTGTTTGCCGTTCCTGTGGTATTAATGAGATTTAACGGACTGTTGTTGTGATAAAACCTATTTCTTGTTTGGAGGACATACAATTGTAACTGTTATTTCTTCCTGCACATAATAACTATTTATAAAGTGTTTGGATGTATTCATTTACGTAAAATGTTCATTAAATTTTAATATTCTCTGACAAAAAGTGATTCAACGTAATATTTTGATATTTACACATCGTATATTCTACTAGAATACCCTTATGAGCATTACATATGTCAACATCAAGTACCTACTGTACTGTTTACTTGTTGAAATACCCTTTACGAAGCTAAAATCTACCCAAACGGCCACTTTGTAGCTGCCAAAAATTGATTTCAAGTAATATTTTGATACTGACACATCTTATCTCTGCCTATTCTATTAAAATACCCTAATGAGCATTTAATATATCAAAATCAAGAACCTACTGTACTGTTTACTTCTTGAAAAACCCTTTGTAGAGCAAATATCTACCCATATAATTTACTATATATGTATATGTAATATATATAATATACATATCATGTATAAGCATGTATATATATATATATATATATATATATATATATATATATATATATATATATATATATATATATATATATATATATATATATATATATACATACATACATACATACATACATACATACATACATACATACATACATACATACATACATACATACATACATACATACATACATACATATATATATATATATATATAAGATATATATATATATATATATATATATATATATATATATATATATATATATATATATATATATATATATATATATATATATATATATATATATATATATATATATATATATATATATATAAATAAGATATATCTTGTATGTATTATATATTACTGTAACTTGTTCTTAAAAATAGTAGTTATTTTGTATGTGAAATTGATTGTTTGTGTGTATATATGTATACTGTATATATGTGTGTGTGTATATATATATATATATATATATATATATATATATATATATATATATATATATATATATATATATATATATATATACCGGTATATATATATATATATATATATATATATATATATATATATATATATATATATATATATATATATATATATATATATATATATAAAGAGAAAAAATATTGGTTGCTTTTTCAAATTGGTCAACTTACAACTAATATATATATATATATACAATTTAACCCTTCGCTGTGTTTTTTGCAATTTTGTTGAGTTTCGCTTGATTGTAAAATATGTAGATAAATATATTTGTATATATATACTAAGTTGGCCCTAGTGTGTGAATGTGAGTGTGAATGTTGTCTGTCTATCTGTGTTGGCCCTGTCATGAGGTGGCGACTTGTCCAGGGTGTACCCCGCCTTCCGCCCGAATGCAGCTGAGATAGGCTCCAGCACCCCCCGCAACCCCGAACGGGACAAGCGGTAGAAAATGGATGGATGGATGGATGGATATATATATATATATATATATATATATATATATATATATATATATATATATATATATATATATATATATATATATATATATATATATATCAAACTGTAAACAGTTGTAAGTTGACCAATTTGAAAAAACAAACAATATTTTTTCTCAGCACATATACTGGAGCTGTGTACCATTTGTCTGTCACAGAATGACATCACACTAAGACATTCAGTGACAGTTTTCCAGTGTTTATCAGTAATTTTTCTCTAGTTATTTCCAATTTTGGTACAGTAAAAACCTTTTAAACAAAGCGTTTGCTAGTGAAATTTTCTGAAATTTGTAGGTATATTCTTGCTATCGTTTTCATTTCCTGAATATATAATATTGTTTTTTAGAGAAATGCCTTGACATTTTGTTATTATTGTTAATATTGTCCGGAAACAATTTTTGGCAGCAGCAAAGTGGCCATTTGGGTTGTTTTTAGCTCTATACATGCTTATACATAATATGTATATTATATATATTATATTATATATACATATAAATTATATGGGTAGAGATTTGCTCTAAAAAGGGTATTTCAACAAGTAAACAGTACAGTAGGTACTTGATTTTGATATATGTAATGCCCATAAGCAGGGGCGCCGAAAAGGGGGGGTAAAGGAGACGGATTCTAGGGGCCCATGATGGAGGGGGGCCCAGAGAGGCCCCTAATGATGATGACATTATAATACAGGGGGCCCTGTAAAGATTCTTTTCATGGGGCCCAAAATCCCTAGCGGCGCCCCTGCCCATAAGGGTGTTCTAGTGGAATATGCAGAGATGAGATGTGTCAATATCAAAATATTACTTGAAATCAATTTTTAGCAGCAGCAAAGTGGTTGTTTGGGTATATTTTAGCTTTGTAAAAGGTATTTCAACAAAGAAAAAGAATAGTAGGTACTTGATTTTGATATATGTAATGCTCACAAGGGTACTCTAGTATGTGTCAGTATCAAAATATTACTTGAAATCAATTTTTGGAAGCAGCGAAGTGGTCGTTTGGGTAGATTTTAGCTTTGTAAAGGGTATTTCAACGAGTAAACAGTACAGTAGGTACTTGATGTTGATATATGTAATGCCCATAAGAGTATTCTAGTAAAATACGCGTGTGTAAATATCAAAATATTTCCTTGAATCACTTTCTGTCAGGCAATAATGACAATTTTACATAAATGAATACATTTAAACACTTTATACATATGTATTATGTGCAGGAAGAAATAAGTTACAATTGTATGTATCTTCCAAACAAAAAATAGTCCCATGTTGATGTGATGAAACCTAACAACAGTCCGTTAAATCTCATTAATACCACAGAAAAGGAAAACTGTCATTTCCCCGACACGATAACGTGTTGAATAATGTCAATCACGTAGCGTTACAATAACCACTAAGATAAAGTATTTGTTTTACACCTAGTAATCCACTGTGGACAGACCAAGGTTTAGCAAGCCGTGTGCGCTCCTGTGAAGGAAATCCTTTTTTGGCAGAGGCAGGAAAGGTGTAACACCTCTTAGGACCTCTTATGTAAGGGACACCTGTTAGGACAGCCTAACAAGTGTTTTATGCTAAACACATTTTTAACAGCTTTATTTCAAATATAAAACACTTAACACGAATAAGTCTTGTTATAATGTGGAGAGCACACCGTGGGCTTCACACTGATATCTGATTTGCTTTGTCCAAAGAAATAGAAAAGTTGTTCCCATAACGGCTACACCAGACCTAGGCAAATTAAGGCCACATGCGGCCCGTTAAGCTTTTCAATCTGGCCCGCCGGACATTCCCAAATAATGTTTTTATATCTTTAAGATGGAAACTGTAGCCGCCATTATGATGTGCAGTGATGTTTTCTAATGACTGTAAGTCTTGAACTATACAAAGTATTTCCAATGGTTGGAATCTGCGCTTTTGCATGATATACTAGTTACTATGGTAATCTAATTAGTTACTATGCTAATCAAAGTCACAGCAGCTCAGACGAGGCACCAAGCAGTGTGGGTGGGGAGCGTTTCCACAGAGTGTCAGTCTGAAATGCGGGTGTCAGGGACAGATATTTTTACAACAAAGTTCTAAAGCTTAGTGATATACCAGATATATCAGATTGTAGGTGGGGTATTTTTTTACCTTTCGCGTTCATATTTCGCTGTTTTTTGCATTTTTGTTTTGACGTTCACATGTCAATATTCAGTGTTTTATCCTTCATAGTTAATTTTGTAAATCCCACATTATTTATTTTTCTGTACATTCTGGGTGTCTCATTCTGTAAAAAAATTTAAAATTCCATTCCGTTTTTAGCATTCAATCAGACATTATTGTGAGGTTTGTATTAGTGTTCCTAAAAATAGATATACCGGCCCCCAGACACAATTTTTTTCTCAAAATGTGGCCCCCCGAGTCAAAATGATTGCCCAGGCCTGGGCTACACAGTACAAGTTATTTTTTATTTATTTTTTTATTGAACAATTGACAATACATACAATGTACAAACACATTAAGGCACTTTCAATTAGAGCTGGGCGATATGGCCGAAAACTATCTCGATGTAAATGTTTTATATTCGTCAATATAGATAATTATTAATATTTTTATGACTTATGGACAATATGGACAATGAGAAAAACATATGAATGTTAACATTTTTATTTCAAATATAACCTTCCTTTGGTTATAATCCCCTCAGCTACCCAGGCAGAAAGAAAGGGAAATGCCAACACAAACATTGAAAACACTCAATGTAAACAACATTCTAAAATAACAATAAACATTTACCAAAACCATCTTAAAATGAAGGTGCAAAAAATAAGGAATACATAACAATTGCTTACTAGAGTGTAACAAAGTTGTGCTAAGTGTGAAAATGTAAACATAGAGAAACCTGAGAATGTCTATTTTCTGCAAACTAAGAGGCAGGAAGTTACGGCTGTGTAACATTTAATTTGGTCTAGTATTCTTATTTAAGCATGGAAATACATTTATGTTATGCAGTAGTTGCTATTTGAATATTATTGGACCAAATTATTATTTTAAAATAGCAGATCGTTCATATTTTGTTATTTATTTTATTAGTTTACAAACATTATTAACTAGTAGTCTAGTCTCATGTTTCTAACATTATTAAGTAGTCATCTAGTCCCATGTTTCTAACATTATTAACTAGTAGTTTAGTCCCATGTTTCTAACATGATTAACTAGTAGTCTAGTCTCATGTTTCTAACATTATTAACTTGTAGTCTAGTCTCATGTTTCTAACAATAACTAGTAATCTAGTCCCATGTTACTAACATTATTAACTAGTAGTCCATTCTCATGTTTCTAGCATTATTAACTTGTAGTCTAGTATGTTTCTAGCATTATTAACGTGTAGTCTAGTATGTTTCCAACATTAACTAGTAGTCTAGTCCCATGTTTCTAACATTATCAACAAGTCGTCTGGTCTCATGTTTCTAACATTATTAACTAGTCATCTAGTCTCATCTTCCTAACATTATTAACTAGTCGTCTAGTATCATGTTTCTAACATTATTAACTAGTAGTCTAGTCTCATGGTTGTAACATTATTAACTAGTCATCAAGTCTCATGTTTCTTACATTATTAACTAGTAGTCTAGTCTCATGTTTATAACATTGTTAACTAGTCATCTAGTCTCATGTTTCTAACATTATTAACTAGTGATATAGTCCCATGTTTCAAACATTATTAACTAGTCTAGTCTCATGTTTCTAAAATTATTAACTTGTAGTTTAGTATCATATTTCTAACATTAACTAGTCTAGTCTAATTTCACCAACATTATTAACTAGTAGTCTAGTCTCATGTCACTAACAGTATTAACTAGCAGTCTAGTCCCATGGCACTAACATTATTAACTATTAGTCTATTCTCATGTTATAACGTTATTAACTAGTAGTCTAGTCTCATGTTTCTAGCATTATTAACTAGTCGTATGGTGTAATATTTCTAACATTATTAACTAGTAGCCTAGTATGTTTTTATTATTAACCAGTAGTCTATGTTACGAACATTAACTAGTAGTCTAGTTTCATGTTTCTAACATTAGCTAGTAGTCTAGTCCAGTGTTTATAACATTATTAACAAGTAGTCTAGTCTCATGTTTCTAGCATTATTAACTAGTAGTCCATTCTTGTGTGTCTAGCATTAACTTGTAGTCTAGTATCATATTTATAACATTAACTAGTAGTCTAGTCTCATGTTTCTAACAATATTAACATGTTTCTAACAATACTAACTAAATTTTACTAACATTATTAACTACTAGTCTAGTCTCATGTCACTAACAGTATTAACTAGAAGTCTAGTCCCATGGCACTAACATTATTAACTAGTAGTCTAGTCTCATGTTTATAACATTAACTAGTAGTCTAGTCTCATGTTTCTAGCATTATTAACTAGTCGTATGGTCTAATATTTCTAACAGTATTAACTAGTAGTCTAGTATAATGTTTCTATTATTAACTAGTAGTCTATAATGTTACTAACATTAACTAGTAGTCTATTTTCATGTTTCTAACATTATTAGCTAGTAGTCTAGTCCCGTGTTTATAACATTATTAACAAGTAGTCTAGTCTCATGTTTCTAGCATTATTAACTAGTAGTCAAGTCTTGTGTGTCTAGCATTACTTGTAGTCTAGTATCATATTTATAACATTAACTAGTAGTCTAGTCTCATGTTTCTAACAATATTAACTAGAAGTCTAGTCTCATGTCACTAACATTAACCAGTAGTCTAGTCTCATGTCACTAACATTATTAACTAGTAGTCTAGTCTCATGTTTCTAGCAGTATTAACTTGTAGTCTAGTCTCATGTTTCTAACATTATTAACTAGTAGTCTAGTCTCATGTGTCTAAAATTATTAACTAGTAGTCTATCATGTTACTAACATTATTAACTAGTAGTCTAGTCTCATGTTTCTAACATTATTAGCTAGTAGTCTAGTCCCATGTTTCTAGCATTATTAATTAGTAGTCTAGTATCATGTTTCTAACATTATTAACTAGTAGTCTAGTCCCATGTTTCTAACATTATTAACAAGTTGTCTAGTCTCATGTTTGTAACATATGCTCCCGCCATCAGTGTGAATGTGTGTGTGAATGGGTGAATGTGGAAATACTGTCAAAGCGCTTTGAGTACCTTGAAGGTAGAAAAGCAGTATACAAGTATAACCCATTTATCATTTATCATTATTATTAACTAGTATTCTACTCTCTCTAGTCGAGGGCTTTGTTGACGGTGGCGCTGTCCTTGTTGAGGAACTTGGCCTTGACGTTGGGACGCTGCTCCTTCATGAACAGCATGAAGGCGTTTGGAGGCTTCTTGATGTAAGGCCTGTCGTCGTTGTTCCCTGTCCTCCTCTTTCTCCTGCAACACACGGGAAAAACAGCGTGAGCGTGAGTCGCCTCCGTGTGGACGTGTGAGGTAGTGCACCACAATTACTTGGATGAGTTTGGAGGAGGGTTGGTGAAGAAGGTGTCAGGTTCCTCTCCAGGTTCCATCTTGAACAGCAGCTGACCGTTGCTACACCTACACACACACTGCATTGTAAACAATGTGCAGATGTGAGGAGTTCTTCAACCTGTGACGTCACGCTACTTCCGGTACAGGCAAGGCTTTTTTTATCAGTGACCAGAAGTTGCGAACTTTATCGTCGATGTTCTGTACTAAATCCTTTCAGCAAAAATATGGCAATATCGCGAAATGATCAAGTATGACACATAGAATGGATCTGCTATCCCCGTTTAAATAAAACATCTCATTTCAGTAGGCCTTTAAGTGCAGTTGTTGATGTTAAATAAAGTGATTATTGGCAAAACCGCTTGTCATTTTTATGTTGAGGCGGCGGGGGTAATGTCGGTAGCTGCATTACTGAATGTAACTAATAAAGTAACTTGTAATCTTAGTTACTTTTAAAATCAACTAATCAGTAAAGTAACTAAGTTACTTTCTAAAGGAGTAATCAGTAGTCATTAATCAGATTAGTTTTTCAAGGTAACTGTGGCAACACTGTTTGTACTCAACAAATACTGTAGTTTTCATATAACAGAGAGACACTGAAAAAGGTGTGTTTTTGTTTGTGCTCTGGCGCCATATTTTGGACGAGTTCGCTCACTGCAGATTGAACGTCTGTTTAGCGCCTTAAACCGGAAGCACAAGTGCCGTTCCGTCCTCTAGTTTTCCATAGAATTTCTACTCGCATGGTTTCTTTATTCATCAGTCCAAGCAACGGTTGTTAGTTTTACAATAAAACTAAAACTATTCATACTTACTAAACCATCACATATTTGATAGTAGTGTTTTCATGCATTTTTTTGTATTGTTTCAGTTTCACAAATTCCTCAGTAAATTCACCAAAACGTTTAGCTGATTGGAGTCCTAGCTTCCGCAGCTAGTGGGTCCATGACAACTGACTTCCGTTTTGTTTGATCAGCCGTTTTACTGCCAGGTTGCTGACATTATTTGGAAACAATTAAGGTATGTAAATAAAAATGTACGGAATATTTATGTGTAAATAACTCATTTCACAACATATGTATCTGCAGGAAACATTTTTTCTTTTCCAAAAATGTAGTGGGTCCGGTTTACATTGCACTCTACAGTCCGGAAAATATGGTAATTCAGTGTTACTTACATGACTCCAACTGGATTTTGGCCCATGACCTCCGGCTGCATCGCCACAGGAACACAGCTGACCTGTTGACACATCGTTAAGTCGCCACATGTCCACCAGGTGTCAACATTTCAGTCATGACAAACGCCATTTTTAAGCTCCTTTACATGCATTTGTAGTTGTGAGTGAGGGTCTTACTGTCGGTGGAGGTGGCGGCAGCTGATTGACGGGCGCCACTGAGGGTCTCACTGTTTGTGGCTGAGGGACTAGATGATTGACGGGCGCCATTGGGGGTCTTACTGTTTGGGGAGGGGCCAGATGATTGAAAGGCGCCATTATCTGAAGGAGTGGAGGTTAGCACAAACAAACAGCAGCAATATATTAGTCTTATAAAACATTATATATACTATTTTACATGTTTTTTTTGTAATCTGCTCAACACCCTGTACTCTCTGCAGTTTAGTACTCTATGTAGGCCAGGGGTGTCAAACTCGTTTTCATTGAGGGCCACATCGCAGTTATGGCTGCTCTCAGAGGGCCGATTGTTACAGTGAATATATATATATATATATATAATGTATAATCTCCTCATGGTATCCATCCATCCATTTCCTAGCGCTTGTCCCAAGATGAAGTACTTTATTGATGCACATTCTTGAGTTTGGTGATGTATGCCAATTTATTCTGGGCACAACTCTACTATCACATCCCTTTTTTAACGTTTGCCACATATTTAATCATAGTACATATCTTTACAAAATGGATGGATGGATGGATGGTGTACTCTTCAACTGTACAGGGAATCTTGAAAAAATGCTTAAAAGTGAACAACTCGAAAAATAAGCAGTGTAATAAGTGCTTATTTGACTATTAATATGATGTACGTTCCTAATAAAGACTTTGCATCGTTACTTTGACAAAAAACGTGCATTTTTGAACGTACCTGTTCCCCGTGGTAGATGCAGTCTTCGAACCGACCACGGGGGCCAATTTCCGGCGAGATTTTGGGACCTAAGTCCTCGTCGATCAGTTCGAGGATCAAGTCCCAGTCTGGCTCCATGGCGGCAAATGTAGTTGGAATGAGTTTAGTTGGTGTCATCCGGCGAGGCTTGTCTGTCGACAGATCGTGGGGGGATCAATTTCAATCAAAATAATCACGGATTCATTTTGCCTTTGGTACGTCATATAGACGTCACGTGATTGGCTGGATGATTTTACAACCGACTCGTTTCGGAGCGCGCCATTGGTTGGCGAGAAGGGGGCGGGGCCAGAACGTCATATGGCACGTCTATCTAGCAGGACGTTCTGGAACAAAAACGATTTTAATTACGTAAGTACATTGAAGAAAAAGTAGTGAACTGTGTTAACAAACCGCTTTAGTATATTTCCATGTTGAAAGTCGAGTTAGCTACAATATTTGACACGCTGTTAGCGAGCTAACAAGCTAGCTTGTTCCTCATTCAGCTGCTAGCGAACTCAACCAATAAGCTACAATGTACTCCCAAAGTGAAATATTGGTACAACGTTTAAAAACACACAATTCATCCTACTTCCAACTTTTAGTCAAAGGCGAGTCATGATTTGATGTATTTAGCGATTTGGTTGCCATTTTCGCCGTCGCCACTCGATGTCACCGAGTCGCCATTTTGGCTGCCATGCGGTGACGTGCTGTCAGGGGAGGTAAGTGAGGCAGTACCTCACCTTGCCACCAGGGGGGGGTAAAAGGCTTAACCATGAGGTGTTCAAAAAAACGAAGTAATAAAATAAAATACGTTTTTATATTTCTCTTTTGGTCTATGCTTTCTATGAGATTTCGGTGCGGTTCCTGTATATTTTGATAAAAATTCTGTGTTTCCTGATGAAAATAACGCGGAAGACACAGGTGGTGCCTCCACGCATAGGCGCCGATCGACATTTTGTGTGTGTGTATTAGTGATGTCCCGATACCAATATTTTGGTACCCGTACCAAAAGTATTTTGGTACCCGTACCAAATTTTGGTACTTTTCTAAATAAAGGGGACCACAAAAAAAGTCATTATTGGCTTTATTTTAACACAAAAATCTTAGGGTACATTAAACATATGTTTCTTATTGCAAGTTTGTCCTTAAATAAAATAGTGAACATACTAGACCAGTGGTTCTCAACCTTTTTTCAGTGATGTACCCCCTGTGAATTTTTTTTTTAATTCAAGTACCCCCTAATCAGAGCAAAGCATTTTTGGTTGAAAAAAAGAGATAAAGAAGTAAAATACAGCACTATGTCATCAGTTTCTGATTTATTAAATTGTGTAACAGTGCAAAATATTGCTCATTTGTAGTGGTCTTTCTTGAAGTATTTGGGAAAAAAAAGATATAAAAATAACTAGGGATGTCCGATAATGGCTTTTTGCCGATATCCGATATGCCGATATTGTCCAAATCTTTAATTACCGATATCAACCGATACCGATATCAACCGATATATACAGTCGTGGAATTAACACATTATTATGCCTAATTTGGACAACCAGGTATGGTGAAGATAAGGTCCTTTTTAAAAAAATGAATCAAATAAAATAAGATAAATAAATTAAAAACATTTTCTTGAATAAAAAAGAAAGTATAACAATATAAAAACAGTTACATAGAAACTAGTAATTAATGAAAATTTGTAAAATTAACTGTTAAAGGTTAGTATTATTAGTGGACCAGCAGCACGCACAATCATGTGTGCTTACGGACTGTATCCCTTGCAGACTGTATTGATGTATATTGATATATAATGTAGGAACCAGAATATTAATAACAGAAAGAAACAACCCTTTTGTGTGAATGAGTGTAAATGGGGGAGGGAGGTTTTTTGGGTTGGTGCACTAATTGTAAGTGTATCTTGTGTTTTTTATGTGGATTTAATAAAAAAAAACAAAAAAAAACAACACGATACTGATAATAAAAAAAAAACGATACCGATAATTTCCGATATTACATTTTAACGCATTTATCTGTAAAAATAACTAAAAACTTGTTGAAAAATAAACAAGTGATTCAATTATAAATAAAGATTTCTACACATTTCAACTTAAAGTGCCCTCTTTGGGGATTGTAATAGAGATCCATCTGGATTCATGAACTTAATTCTAAACATTTCTTCACAAAAAAATAAATCTTTTACATCAATATTTATGGAACTTGTCCAAAAAAAATCTAGCTGTCAACATTGAATATTGCATTGTTGCATTTCTTTTCACAGTTCTTTTTGACAGACATTTTTAGTGAGGGTCAAACCATCATGGCATGGGGGAAACTCTGGCTTTATGATAATGAATGGAATAGCCTACTTGATTTGATGTTCAGTTTATGAACTTACATTCATATTTTGTTGAAGTATTATTCAATAAATATATTTATAAAGGATTTTTGAATTGTTGCTATTTTTAGAATATTTAAAAAAAATCTCACGTACCCCTTGGCATACCTTCAAGTACCCCCAGGGGTACGCGTACCCCCATTTGAGAACCACTGTACTAGACAACTTGTCTTTTAGTAGTAAGTAAACAAACAAAGGCTCCTAATTTAGCTGCTGACATATGCAGTAACATATTGTCATTTATCATTCTATTATTTTGTCAAAATTATTAAGGACAAGTGGTAGAAAATGAATTATTAATCAAATTGTTCATTTACTGTTAATATCTGCTTATTTTATGTTCTATCTACACTTATGTTAAAATGTAATAATCACTTATTCTTCTGGTGTTTGATACTTTACATTAGTTTTGGACGATACCACAAATTTGGGTATCAATCCGATACCAAGTAGTTACAGGATCATACATTGGTCATATTCAAAGTTCTCATGTGTCCAGGGACATATTTCCTGAGTTTATAAACATAATATAAATTTGAAAAAAACTAAAGAAGATTTTGTGATGTTAAATTATATCGATCTAATTATAGTAGTATCGACTAGATACGCTATTGCACGTTATCATTACAGTCGATGTCAGGTGTAGATCCTCCATCCATGGCGTTTGTTTACGTATATTGTAGCGTCCCGGAAGAGTTGGTGCTGCAGGGAATTCTGTGAATTTGTTCTGTAGTGTTTATGTTGTGTTGTGGTGCAAATATTCTTCCAAAATGTGTTTGTTTTGTTGTTTAGTGTAGTTTCACTATATGGCACATGTTTATGACAGTGTTGGCGTTCTTCATACTGCCACCCTTAGTGTGACATGTATGGCTGTTGAGTAAGAATGCCCTTCATTCACTCATGTGCAGTGTGTTCAAAGTCAAGATGATTGTGACATTAGTTCATTATCCGGTACAATCAAATATTGTAAAGGCTTTCATAATTACAGACTATACGGTATGTGATTTTTAAAATTATGTACAGCGGTCTAATCTCACCACAAAATTAACAATAACAAGATTGAATATTCAAAAACTCTTTCAAAGGTTGAAATTAGCCATCAATTCCATATGGGTGCTCGGCGATTTTTTTTTTGTCTGCATCAATAATAATTTTATTGAGCAAAACCGATTACCGGTACTGTGGGCTGTAAACACACCAAAACAACACCAGCAACAAAACACTCTAGCAAAACTGTTCACTCTCTGTCGCAATCCCACCAAAACAAACTATATTTTCTATTCTCCTTCATTTGCACCAAAAGACGCACACAGCTAGGGAGGCGTTCATGGTCACAAAAAGAGTCGGACAACTCCAAGATCACACAAACTCTGTTAAGTCGTTACAATGTGATACAGTTCACACGCAGCCAAAATCAATGTCATTAATAGCGTGTTGCTGTTTTTGCCGGCTTATAGCAGTAAATGACTTAAAGGGGCTGTTTGCAACATTTACAGATTATGTCTTTATATGTTAGGCCAAAACTAAAATAGAAATCAATAAACTTCCCCCACGGATGATGGATAGGCTTCTCCCATCGCTTTGTCTGTTTCACTTCAAGTTTCCTCGAAAGAAAATAATGTTTGCCTTGGTGCCTTAAAATATGAGCCCTCCTTTAAGGCAACACTTGCCTTGACCTTAAAAAGTTTAAATTATATATATGTGTATATATGTATGTATGTATGTATTAGGGGTGTGGGGGAAAATCGATTCGAATTCGAATCGCGATTCTCACGTTGTGCGATTCAGAATCGAT
Source organism: Entelurus aequoreus (assembly GCF_033978785.1). Lineage (NCBI taxonomy): Eukaryota > Metazoa > Chordata > Actinopteri > Syngnathiformes > Syngnathidae > Entelurus > Entelurus aequoreus. The sequence continues at coordinate 11,281,313 of NC_084757.1, read as the reverse complement.
TCTCATTTTTAAAAAATCGATTATTTAAAAAAAATTTTTTTTTTTTTTAATTAATCAATCCAACAAAACGATACAAAGCAATACCATAACAATGCAATCCAATTCCAAAACCAAACCCGACCCAGCAACACTCAGAACTGCTCTAAACAGAGCAATTGAGAGGAGACACAAACACGACACAGAGCAAACCAAAAGTAGTGAAACAAAAATGAATATTATCAACAGCAGTATCAATATTAGTTACAATTTCAACATAGCAGTGATTAAAAATCCCTCATTGACATTATCATTAGACATTTAGTTTATGAGATGCGATGCAACTGTAAGCCACTGTGACACTATTGTTAATTTTTTTATTTTTTATTAATGTTTGTAATGATAATATCAATGAGGGATTTTTAATCACTGCTATGTTGAAATTGTTACTAATATTGATACTGTTGTTGATAATATTCATTTTTGTCTCACTACTTTTAGATTGTTCCGTGTCATGTTTGTGTCTCCTCTCAATTGCTCTGTTTATTGCTATTGTGAATGTTGCTGGGTCGGGTTTTGTTTTGAAATTGTATTGCATTATTATGGTATTGTTGTGTATTGTTTTCACACAAAAAAAAAAATCGTTTTTGAATCGAGAATCGTGTTGAATTGAAAAAAAAAAATCGATTCTGAATCGAATCGTGACCCCAAGAATCGATTTTGAATCGAATCGTGGGACACCCAAAGATTCCCAGCCTTAGTATATATATATATATATATATATATATATATATATATATATATATATATATATATATATATATATATATATATATATATATATATATATATATATATATATATATATATGTGTATATATATGTGTATATATATATATATATATATATATGTGTATATATATATATATATATATGTATATATGTATATATATATATGTGTGTATATATATATGTGTATATATATGTGTGTATATATATGTATATATATATATACATACATATTATTTTATCGAACACATTTTAATTTATATTGATTTCGTGACTAGCGTGGTGTATATTGGTATTGTTTTATCGTCCCGGCCCTACTCTCAATACAATACAATTCAATATTTTACACCACTCTCAATACAATACGATTCAATATTTTACACCACGTTGAGCAATTGACAGTATAAAATAAAATATTAAATATATTTTACACCACGTTGAGCAATTGACAGTATAACATTAAATATAAAATACATCAAATTAAATACAGTCCTACAAGAAAAACATCCATCCATTTACTACCGCTTGTCCCTTTAGAAATTAAATGTAACTATAAGAGATCATGCAAATGAGATTACAATAATATATATATATATATATAGATAAATACAATAAATACAAAACTAGGCTTGTTTAAAACAACTTACTTTCAATTCTGTGATGATCCGTTGCCGGTATCATAGTTTGTTTACGTTTTTAATTCACTTGTTTAAGTTCTGTTTTCGGCACCCCTTTTTTGTGTTTCAGTTGCCATGACTGCAGATTGCTTTCACCTGCCTCTGATTAGTGTTCGGGACGCTCACCTGCTCCTGGGCACTAATCAGAGAGCTATTTATTCCACCCTCTCGCCTCACTCGGTCTGGTGCTTTTGTTTGCTTACCTGAAGTTACGTTCTTGTTGCTGCTCCCAGTCTGTGTTTTTGTCTAGCATCCTTTTGGCTGAGCCATTCCTGTGTTCCGTGCCGTAGGCACCGCGCAGCATATTTTTGTGTGCATTTAAGAAAAAATCATTCTTCAACAAATCATTCTTCTTACCACATCGTAACAAATTCCTCCAATGCAGATAAGAATTTAAGGGCTTTTCTACTTTTTACCATCTTCCAAGATTGAATTCATAGCTTGAAATCATTAAACCAAATGTGAGAATTTGGGTTTTACTTTAAGAAAGCAACTTTTGTGTATGAAAATGTAGCTTGCAATATAGTAATAATAATTTCTAGGTTGCTATATTTAATACATATGCCAAATTTAATCTATTCTTTAGTAAATGGAGACATCGCTATGTCTATGCATAATATATGCAAAATGTTGACCAAATAACCACCATTACATGTTATGTAGACCACAAGGAGGTGTTTTAAATGTAGAAAAAAATCACAATATGACCCTTTAAGTAAATGGAGCATGTTACTAGCCAGCTCTGGTAATGATGCATACATCACCCACTTCTTTTTGTTACATAATTATGTTGAATTTTCGATAAACCACATTCGCAGACATTTTCAGTCGAACGTTAATGAGCGAGGGTGGTGCCAAATCTATCTGTGGCCACAAATAAAGGAATGTATAAGAACTGCATTAATAGTGAAGCACTAATTATAAAGGAATGTATGAGAACTGCATTAAAAAAGAAGCACAAATTATAATTGAGTTCAGACTGATTTGTTTGTATCCTCCCTCTTGTGTCTGTTTGTGGTAAAATAATTGGATTTATCCCACCATAACTAAGTTGTTTTGGGTTTTCTATTTATAGATCAGCTCTTTCGTCATCATCCTCTATGTCAAGTCCTGGCGCATGCATGATTGGAAAGTACCATACCAGAATCTGTGCAAGGAGAGCAAAGGATGGAAAATCACTGATGCCACCACGAGGTGAGGCTAAACCCCGAGGGCGTTATGAGATCGACTGAAGTGTATTTTCTCAGTAAGTGAGGATTCCGAAGTTCCATTTATTAGAAAGTAACCACTTATGACAGTAAATCAAAATCAATAACACCAATGTGGATATGGATAGTGTCACTGCCTATTTCGTTCTCAATATGCTGATACGGCTGTCATCATGGCAATGTGAAACATGGAGACAGCCAAATCACATGATAATATAATTCCTCATTTGTGTAGCCGATAGGCATATATTGGTAAAGTGTTTCCTCTTTAGTTTTGGGCGTACATTAGGCTGCTAAGCATGCTCCTACTTATTTTCACCAGTTTTAGTCTTTGTTTTCTGATAGCACTGGCAATAACCATATGATTGCCATTTGTTGTGATATTTTACGCAGGCATAACATACACTATATTGCCAAAAGTATTTGGCCACCCATCCAAATGATGAGAATCAGGTGTCCTGATCACTTGGCCCGGTGTATAAAATCAAGCACTTAGGCATGGAGACTGTTTATACAAACATTTGTGAAAGAATGGGCCGCTCTGTGATTTCCAGCGTGGAACTGTCATAGGATGCCACTTGTGCAACAAATCCAGTCGTGAAATAAACTCATTAAAGAGGCCTTCCGAACAGCAAGGGGGATATTGTTCCTAAGTTTTGGATCCACAGCAAACAAAAAGGCACGATCCCCTCTAGATTTTAAGCGGGTTTTTGGAACAACAATAAATTAATCAGATGACCTCAGAGACTTTGGGAGGGGTGTAGATTTTTAAAAGGTCTGACATATATTTTGGCGCTAATTTAAAAACGTCAATATTTTAAAATGAAATTCTAAAATGAACTGGGAGCCAGTAAAGGGATGCTAAAATGGGGGTAACGTGCTAATGTTTCTTTGTGCCAGTTAAAAGGCAAGCAGCAGCTGCAATCGAGCGATTGAGGCCTGGTTAATTTCAAAGCAAAGTGAGTTGCAGTAGTCCGAACGGGATGAAAAAAAAGCATGGATTACCTGCTAAAAGTAGTCTATTTTAATTTTTGCTAAAAGTCTTAGCTGATCAAATTTGGATCGAATAACAGAGTTTAATCTGCTAGTTTAAAATCCATTGTCAAATTTATTACCAAGATTTGTGACTGTGGGTTTAAAATAAATCATCAGGGGGTCCAGGTCACTGGGGTGAGCATTCTGGTTTACTTTTGAGTCAAATAAAATGATATCCATCTTGTTCTCATTTAAATTTAGGAAACCAACCATGCTTTTATGTCCTCAAGGCATCTTAAAAGTGATTTTTAAATGTGTCAGTTTTCTATTTTAGAGGCACATATATTTGTATATGATCAGCATAAGGATGATACAATAACGACGTACAGTCGCGATCAAAAGTTTACATACACTTGTAAAGAACATAATGTCATGGCTGTCTTGAGTTTCCAAACATTTCTACAACTTTTATTTTTTGTGATAGAGTGATTGGAGCACATACTTACTTGTTGGTCACAAAAAACATTCATGAAGTTTGGTTCTTTTATGAATTTATTATGGGTCTACTGAAAATGTGACCAAATCTGCTGGGTCAAAAGTATACATACAGCAATGTTAATATTTGCTTACATGTCCCTTGGCAAGTTTCACTGCAATAAGGCGCTTTTGGTAGCCATCCACAAGCTTCTGCTTGAATTTTTGACTACTCATCTTGACAAAATTGGTACAGTTCAGCTAAATTTGTTGGTTTTCTGACATGGACTTGTTTCTTCAGCATTGTCCACACAACTTTGACTTTGGGAAGGCCATTCTAAAAGCTTAATTATTCTAGCCTGATTTAGCCATTTCTTTACCACTTTTGACGTGTGTTTGGGGTCATTGTCCTGTTGGAACACCCAACTGTGCCCAAGACCCAACCTCCGGGCTGATGGTTTTAGGTTGTCCTGAAGAATTTGGAGGTAATCCTCCTTTTTCATTGTCCCATTTAAAGCACCAGTTCCATTGGCAGCAAAATTGGCCCAGAGCATAATACTACCACCACAATGCTTGACTAGGATTGGTGTTCCTGGGATTAATTATAGACATGATTGCCTGTACACAGTATGGCGACATGCTAGTTGAGCCGCTACCAAAATAAGTATTTAGTCACCACAGATTACATTTCAATAATTAAAGATTCAAACGTCAAACCCATGTTTCCACTGCTTGATGCCGTGCTCATTCATGTTTATGGTGTTTTAATGTTTAGGGGAAGTGCTGTAAAGAAAATGTTAAAAACATACTGCTGTGGCGGTCATGAAACATTATTTTAATGGCGTTCGCCATTTTGTTATGGTCAGACGGCATCTGCGCATACAGTAGATGCCAGTTCCTACAATATCCTGAATTTCTTGAGTAAGATGGAAAAGAAAAACGCAGAATTTGTAATTGTATTTGTTTTATTTCAGATCCAACTTGAACATAAATAAATATATACTTTAAGTATAACAATGCCACGATCAAAGGAGTTCAACGTTCAATTTAAGGCAAAGAAGAAAATAAGTAATAGAAATAAATGTTTTTAAGTAGGCAGCAATCAAATTTCCCAGGGTCCTGAGGACTTACTCCAGTCGTGTTTTGCTATATCGCGCTTCAAACATTGCAGCTTCAATACATCAGTTGAAAAAATATAGGTATATACTGTATATCATATGTATTACAGTGCAGTATTTGTCTCATTTTCTTTCTTTCACCAAGGAGGACTCCTGTTTCCAGGTAAAGGTTGAACACTGTTAACAAAAACAGGCGGCTAATCTTGGCACTCCTGTATCTTCACTGCGACAATCATGATGACCAATTTTTGATGGAGTTCACCTTCATCTCCTGCCTCATCAATAACCCATCTCCACCTAAGGTGAGCCTTCAATGTAAGCAATATCAAAAGACAAGAGTGCAGGAGAAAGCGATGGTGTGTCGATGTCTTGATCTGTGTGGCAGCAAGCAGGGGACAATTTAAAAATATATATATATATTTTTTATTAATGCACACGTCAACCTTGCAATTTTAATGTTGATGGTGTGCATTTATTGGAAAAAAGACTGAAAGTTAATGCTAGGAGAAAACTTGTTTATTTCAAATATTTTCTTTAAATATACATTGAGGCTATAAAGTGTGTTTTATCCGATTAATCGAACAACCTAATCAATAGATTACTCGATTATTAAAATAACAACTATATACATTGTATTACTACATCATGTTATCACCACCATGCACCTGTCCATTATTGAATAACCACTATATACATTGTATTACTACATCATGTTATCACCACCATGCACCTGTCCATTATTGAATAACCACTATATACATTGTATTACTACATCATGTTATCACCACCATGCACCTGTCCATTATTGAGTGGTGAGAACGTTGGCCCAAGCCATCCATGTATACATCAGGTATAACTTGTCAAAGTTCATAGATGTGAAATAAGGCATCGGTGTACACAGGCCTGAATTCGACTCTTACTGTGCTGTTGTTTACCAGTTTGATTTTCTCAAAAAAGAAGACCTCGGGCTCGCACGGCTTGTCTTGGACCTTCAACTCGTTCCCGTTGTGCATCTGCTTGAGAACGACAGTCCTCTCGGAGTTGTCATCCGGGAATCTCAGCCAGCCGTAGATTAAGTAGGTGGCCGCTTTTTTCACGCTGAAGATGTGGTATTGTCCTGGTTCGTTGCTCTCTGAGGGAGGAAGAACAAATCTTCAGCAACTCACAAGACATCGATCATGAGGGAAGCTAAAAATGAGAGGGACACTTACTTTGTAGCGTGCACGTTAAGTTGACTTTTGCCTGGCTGCTTGGTGGTCCTTCGTCCTAGAGACACACTTGGTTACAAAAACATCATCTCCGTGGCACTTATGAAGACAGCTAAGTCACAAAATATTCGTTTTAGCTAGCTAGTTGTGTGCCCATTGTTCTCTCATCCCACCCGCGGTCCCTAAACCCCTCTATTCTATTTTCTGTCTCTATATCCGTGTTTTTCAACCACTGTGCCGTGAAATACAGTCTGGTGTGCCGTGGGAGATTATGTAATTTCACCTAATTGGGTTAAAAATATTTTTTGCAAACCAGTAATTTATAATCCGCAAATGTGTCGTTGAGTGTCTGCACTGTCTAGAGCTCGGCAGCGTAATCATGTTATACTCTTCCTTATCAGTAGGTGGCAGCAGGTAGTACTTTGTGGACGCCGTCTGCTCCACACGCTGTAAGTCTTTGCTGTCGTCCAGCATTCTGTTTTTGTGTACTTTGCAGCCAGTTCAGTTTTAGTTTCATTTTGCATAATCATCCCTAAGCTTCAATGGCTTTTCTTAGCGGCACTTTTGGTTTAAGCGTTAGATACCTTTTTACCTGCACGCTGCCTCCCGCTGTCGTCTGCATATTGTGATCACAACAAATATCTACAAAGCAATTATATACCTGCTGCCACCTACTGATATGTAAGAGTATTACATGGTTACGCTGCCGAGCTCTAGACAGTGCAGACACTCAACAACGGCACATTTGCGAAGTATAATTACTGGTTTGCAAAAAATATTTTTAACCCTATTAGGTGAAATTACATAATCTCCCGCGGCACACCAGACAATATCTCACGGTCGCGGCGCAGTGGTAAAAAAACACTGCGTTAAGACATCAATTTTAAAATGCATAAAAGAACTGTAAAACAAAGATTTACACCTTTTTTAAAAACACAGGCATTGTGCAAACTTCTCTCGCTGTCTGTCCCTCAGGATATAACGGAAAGCTGCAAATGGAAGTAGTTCAAAGAGTTTCAGTTTTGTCTGCAAGGCATTCCTTGTCAGAGAGGCAGCAATGCCAAAAGCTCTTTTGCCAAATTCAGTCCGTACATGAGTATCAGTGAAAACATACAAATTGTTACAAGGTAATGCATAAGAGCTGGTTATTCTTTGTAACAAGGTACACAAGTATAGAGGCATTAAACCTAAAAGAGACTTATGAATGATAGTCAGCAAATTTTTTTCAATCTGCCTGCACTCAATAAAGATAAGTCTGATTTCATGTACAATAGACAGTGGTGGGTGAGACTACGACAGCCAGTAACAAATCTTAGTGCTGAGTGAAAAACAGTGTCCAAAGACTGGACACATTTAAATAAAGCACGTCTCCATAATCAATTACGGGCAAGATAGAAGCCGTTTTTATTTCTAAAACTAAATCAATTTCAAGTCTGAAACACACTCTACATTTATGTGGGAAATATTTGAAGTATTCTCAGTTATTGGTCTTTGAATAGTGGTTTTGCTTTTTTCCCCCCAATACTGTACGTTGTTCGTAACTCGCAGATAGCGTAGCTTAGCTAACGCTAGCATCCTACTAAATACTATGTTTGCAACTGAATAAGACAGGCTTTGATTCAAACTTACCAAGATGAAAATGCTGTGGACACACCAACATTAAGTTAAAAGTGATGTTTGATCATCTCACGGCTGCGATCCAGACTATATTGTCTCATTATGAGCGCACTAACACAACTTCCCGAGCTTTGTTTCTACGCTGGAAAGCACACTTTTTTTTTCCCAATCCCTTTTCCCCTGAATTGATGATGCATGTTTGCGCCATGTTTTGAACTTGCTAAAGAAAAAACTCAACTTTAGGACAGAGGCGTGCCTTCAGCCATGTATATAAGCTATTCTGAGGCCAGCAAGAACCACAATGCATTGCGTTTCCACGTCACACTTTCAATCCCTATTAGGGCTGTACGGTATACTAGTATTAGTATAGTACTGCGAAACTAATCATTTCGTCTCTGAAACGTACCAGTCCCTGCACCATCCCCTCCCCCCCACGAAATAATTACGTCCGCCACAAATATATATAAATAAATAAAAAAAATATATATATATATTTATTTATTTATTTATTTTTTAATTTTTTTTTTAGGCCTGTCAAGCTTCTCAGGCAAATCATATAGTTGATGTAGATGCCCATATAGGCTGTTCAGATTTACTTTACAAAAGAGAAGTGTAGGATACTTCTCTTGTTGCCTTATTTGTATTTGACCACTACTGTTTTCTATTTATTTGTTACTGACTGTGGCAGGACACCTCTGCCTCTGTTTCACTTTATGTTGCTGGTAAATAATATGGTTGTAGTAGTAGGCTAAAGTTAAATTATTTAGTATGCACTAATTAAAGGGGCAGAGCTTTAAGAGACATTTTAGCTTTTATATTTTTTAAGATATATTTTTTGTAAGAACCACAATTAATAAATATATTTCAGTGAATAACTTATTGTTCAAATCTGTATATAAATATGTACATAAAGTGTTGTAATTATATTGTAAGATGGATGGACGTTTAAAACAAAACTGTTATTATTAATTAGTAAGTATAGATTTTTTTAGCCTTTTTAGAGAAAATCATATCATTGTAGTAAATTATGCAAATTACTTGATGACGTCACGATGACCCCGCCCATAGTCACGCCCATGGCCACGCCCCCACCGCCACAGGTATCTTGGAAGTTTATGGGAAACACTGGACATTGCTGGTTTTACGAGCAGAGGAGCATGTTCGGCGGCACACAATCACGGAGTGCTTACAAGCTGACACAGTGTGTAGACACAAAAGGGAGAACAGGCGCCTTTTGGCTTAAAAACTAACGACAAAGGTGAAGTTATAACACTGAAACGCCCTCCGGAAGAGGCGCTTTAAGACATGGCTAGCTAGCTAGCGGCTAACGTCCATCCGCCATCGGCAGTGTTTTGGCTACATCTAAATCACTAATCCTGGCCTCCATGGCCACAAATAAAGTAAGTTTCTTACAGGTATCATCCCTGCAGGACGAGGAATTGCTAAACATGCTTCAGTACACACCGTAGCTCACTGGTGTCACAATGTAAACAAACGCCATAGGTGGATCTACACCTAACATCCACTGTAATGATATCAAGTACAGGCACGTATCTAGTCGATACTACTATGATTATGTCGATATTTTTTGGCATCACATCTTTTGTTTAAAAAAAAATGTATATTATGTTTATAAACTCAGGAAATATGTCCCTGGACACATTAAGACTTTGAATATGACCAATGTATCGGATTGTTATCCAAATTTGTGGTGTCATCCAAAACTAATGTAAAGTATCAAACAACAGAAGAATAAATGATAATGATAAATGGGTTATACTTGTATAGCGCTTTTCTACCTTCAAGGTACTCAAAGCGCTTTGACAGTACTTCCACATTCACCCATTCACACACACATTCACACACTGATGGCGGGAGCTGCCATGCAAGGCGCTAACCAGCAGCCATCAGGAGCAAGGGTGAAGTGTCTTGCCCAAGGACACAACGGACGTGACTATGATGGTAGAAGGTGGGGATTGAACCCCAGTAACCAGCAACCCTCCGATTGCTGGCACGGCCACTCTACCAACTTCGCCACGCCTGAGTGACTATTACATTTTAACAGAAGTGTAGACAGAACATGTTAAAAGAGAAAGTAAGCAGATCTTAACAGTAAATGAACAAGTAAAAATTCATTTTCTACCACTTGTCCTAAATAATGTTGACAAAATAATGATAAATGACACAATATGTTATTGCATACGTCAGCAGACTAATTAGGAGCTTTTGTTTACTTAATACTAAAAGACAAATTGTCTAGTATTTTTACTATTTTTTTTAAGGACTTAACTGCAATAAGAAAAACATATGTTTAATGTACCCTAAGATTTGTTAAAATAAAGCCAATAATGCAATTTTTTGTGGTCCCCTTTATTTAGAAAAGTACCAAAATAATTTTAGTACCGGTACCAAAATATTGGTATTGTTACAACACTAATCCCTATACATATTGCGCAGAAGCTGAAAAACTGTCGGGTCGATGTCGTTCTCCCATTCCATGTCACACAACACTAATTTGAGTCCAAACGACAAAAGTAAACAAAAATTCCCAATTGTAAAACTTAACAAAGCTCAAAGTTTATATCATATACTGTATGTTGTATTGCAATATTACAAAACAATTTTAGTAAAAGTGTTTTAGGTTTGCATTTGCATTGCCATGGAAAAAGGTCTCACCTTGCACATATGATGGATGAGGACGACTAATGTGCCTCCCAGCACCAGTCCTCCCATCACAGCTGCTGCATATTTGAGGGCACGTCCCTGTCTGACCCCTGTAGAGCCAGGAACCTCTGGGGCCACAACCACCTTGACCAGGGTCTGCTGCTCTTCTCTTCCGTGTGGTCTCTCCATTAGTGTCAGCAAAGAGTCCTTGTTGTGTTTGGCACATGTGCTCATGCTCATTATAAAGCTATAGTCACACCCACTTTTGCTCCTTGAGCAATAAAACTGAGAGGAAGAAGCAGTCCACCCACGCGAAACGAGCCTCATAAACTTCAACAATACTACAAAGGGACTGACCCATATTTACTTTTAACTAATTGACTCAAGGACAGTGGGGTGCTATTTTCATCAGCTGAATTACAAGACATAGTTTGGTGCAGCAGTGATGGTGTGGAGGCCCACAATAATAATAGAATATCCTTTGACTGGGAACCACTATTTGTTTTGGCTAGTTCACTAGTGTCTTAGTTTGTGTATTTATTTAGCTGTTCTAACTAGTAACTAACTGATAAAGGTAACTAGAAAGGTAATTCCTGAAGGAATTGCGTGTGAATTCTGAAATGCTGAAGTTGAAGTGAAATGCTGACAGATTGTAGTATGATTGTAAGAATAGTTTGAATGGTTTGGATGTTGAAGACCTGACTCTGAACTGTAATGCGAATGGAATGTAGGGTGAATGTATCAATGGTTTAAATGTTAAAACGCTGAAATGGTTTGAATGTTGAAGAGTTTGAATTTCCAGGAAAACCGGAATTTGGTTTGGAACTTGGGAAAGTCTTAGTTTGAATGTCCAGGATGAGTGGAATGTGTTGATGTTGGAATGATAAATGATAAATGGGTTATACTTGTATAGCGCTTTTCTACCTTCAAGGTACTCAAAGCGCTTTGACAGTATTTCCACATTTACCCATTCACACACACATTCACACACTGATGGCGGGAGCTGCCATGCAAGGCGCTAACCAGCAGCCATCAGAGGCAAAGGGTGAAGTGTCTTGCCCAAGGACACAGCGGACGTGACTAGGAAGGTAGAAGGTGGGAAATGAACCCCAGTAACCAGCAACACTCCGATTGCTGGCACAGCCACTCTACTAACTTCGCCACACGGAATGGTTTGAATATGTTGATAATGTTGTCGATGTTAGATCTGTGTTGTTGTTGTTGGGTACAAGTGTTGTAAATTAGCTTTGGCTACAAACACTATGATGCATACATTGGATAACTGTTTCAGATATCTATGTTTCTGTATCTGTCCCTATTTCAAATAAACCTTTATATATATTAATGTGGGAATTGTGCAACATGGAAATATGTCCCATTCATTTCAATGGGAACTTCCTGGAAATTTGGGAATTTTGGGAGAAACGGGATTTTTTGAAAATGATTAACATGAATGTCCTAAATGAGCTGAATTGGTTGGTGTTAGAATTGTTTAAATCAGGCAAGATTTGATTTTTATTTGTATTAAGGATCCCCATTAGCTGGTTGCCACAACAACCCACTAGTCTTCCTGGGGTCCACAAACTCAATACAATTACAAGTAAAAGCATATAATTATAACTACACAATACAGAAAAAAATAAAACCATCAACAAGCAAAGAATTTACAGTCACATAATAATTACCATATAAATATAACTACACAATACAAAACCAAATAAAAATCAACAAGCAAACTAATTTACAGACTCAGATAAAATATTACTTTCCTTTTAGCGTCATCAGCGTTCCTGTTATGTAACCCTGTACACTTTGTTTGTCTAATCTTGAACGGGTTTGTGCTGAAAACATAGTTTCGTTGTACTTGTTGCAATATTATAAAGACCTATCCTATCCTTTTAAAAACCTGTTTACTGTTAATGCCGGTGAGACTTTGAGGCAGGTTATTCCAGAGCGATACAGTTCTATAAATAAGATTTCCGCAAAGCATTCTTCCTGGGACGACTGAGTACAATGCCACTCACTAGACGCCCTGGTATCATGATTATTTATAGTGCTACTGTAAACTATTTGGGCCATGAGAAAAGCAGGAGTTTTACTACTGGTTACTGATTTGAACAATGTTGGAGTATTAGCAGACAACCTGTTCTGCACTGTTAGCCAGGAAAGAGAAGCATGCATTTGGTTAACATTGATTCATAGTGAACAACCCAGAAACAGCCTTAGTGCCCTATTCTGGACAATCTGGAGTTTACTGGTCTCACCACTTGCAGCAGACGCCCAGACTGTAGAACAATAGTCCAGATGACACAAGACTAAACTTTTAACAATCTGACAAAGAAGAGGTTGATCAACAAGAAATGTTGAAGTAGTAAATGGTACTAGGGAATTTCGGGAAAAAATCTGGAATTTTTTTGGACTTGGAAAAAGAGTAGTTTAAATTGCCAGAATGGTGGAATATGTTGAATATGTGTGAAAGTTTGAAAAATGGCCAATTCATTTTGAATGGGGAAAATGCCAAAAAATAAATAAAAGAAGGAATTATGGGAAATCCGGGAATTTTTTTCTATAATTTTTGAAGTAGAGCACACAATTCCTGAACAGGCTGAATATTTAGAAGTTGGAACAATTTGAATCAGATAAAAAAATGTGGAAGTTGTGGAACTTTGAAGCATGTCCCATTGATTTCAATGGGAATATCAGAAAAAATGGGAATTCCGGGAAAAGCGGGAATTTTTTTGAATATGGCAAACTTGAATGGTCTAAATGAGTTGAAATGGTTGGTGTTGATATAGTAGCATGTTGAATTGAGAAATGGTATTACGGAATTCCTGGAATTTCGGGAAAATCTGGAATTTTTCCGGTTAAAAAAACTTCGTTTTTTGTCCTGATTAAGAGGAATGTTTTGACGGTGGAATGGTTGAAATGGGTTGGAAAAATGTGGAAGGAGTAGTCTCCAGAAAAAAGGGGGGAAATAGGGCTTTGGAAAACCAGGAAGTCTGTAAAATCCTGGAATTTTTTGAACTTGGAAAAGGGGAAGTTTGAATTTCCAGAATGGTGGAATATGTTGAAGGTGGAATGGTTTGAATTGGTTGAAAAAAATGTGAAAATGGTGGAAGTTTGAAAAATGGCCAATTCATTTTGAATGGGAAAAATGTCCCTGAAAAAACTGGAATTCTGGGAATTTTTGGAATTTGTCAAGGGAAAGCCCGCAATTCCCGAATAGGCTAAACAGTTTGAAGTTGTAACAGTTTGAACCGGGTGAAAAATGTGGAAGGTAGAATGCGCCAAACTCTAGAGAAGAAGAAGAAGAAGTTTAAATTGATAAATTTTGGTGTAGAAAACCATGTGTGAATGCTTTGGAGCATTCACACAATTAAGTAGTGGCGTAATGAAAGAACAGCACATATATTCGTATTGTGGTTTTGTGTAAATTGTGTCCGATAGAAGCTCTTGGATGAACGTCTTTTGTGTTACCGCGTGTTGACAGTGCATCAGCAGCTATACAAACAAGCGAGGCTTTACGATACATTCCAAAAGCCAGGAAGTGTTTCTTTAGTCATGCATTTACTTGGTAATCAAATACAAGCAGTCACAAAAGGTGATGTGTTTGTCGCAGAAGCGGCAATCCAGAAATGTACACAACGGTGAAAATGATGTTAACCAAGAGTGTCAAAGTCCAATTTGGAACCATGGCTCTTTTTTTTTTTTTTAATGGGCCCTGTTCCACATTGTACATATTTAATAGAAAGAAAAGAATAAGTAAACAAATAAAAAGCTGAAATGTTGATCTAACAACTAAAAAATAACACAACTTTTTAAAAAGTATTTAAATATCAAAGTGCACCTGTGCAATAAACAAAGTGATTGTCAGCGGAAAAATTTGGACAATCCTGACAAACTATTGAAGCTGCGCTTCAGCCAATAAAAAAACGGACATTCCTAAACATAAGGTACTGTGGAACAATTTCCCTTGTGGATATCATTAAAGTTTGTCTAAGTTTAAGATAAATTAACTATTAAGTTCACTTTCCTAAAAATGAACCTTGGAAATGATGACATATCATATTGATTGTTTTTTTTTTATGCAAGAATTGTATTGATTGGATAAGTCAGGGGTGTCCAAACTTTTTCCACCGAGGGCCGAATACTGAAAAGTCAAAACATACATCAGCCATCATGATATCTATTTTTTTATTTTATAAAAAAAAATGCTTAAAACACACGCTCTACATTTTTGTCTAAAATGTGTGTTATAAGCGACAAAGCATATAAAGCGAGTAAGTCTATTAGCGCATTTACAGTCGTGGTCAAAAGTTTACATGCACTTGTGAAGGACATAATGTCATGGCTGTCTTGAGTTTCCAATACTTTCTACAACTCAAATTTTTTTGTGATAGAGTGATTGCAGCACATACTCAATTTGTTTCTCATCTGACATCACATTGACAAAGATAAGACCTCCTGGAGGAAAGTTCTGTGGTCAGATTAAAAAAAAAAAAAAAAGTACTGTTTGGCCACAATACCCAGCAATATGTTTGGAGGAGAAAAGGTGAGGCCTTTTAATCCCAGGATCACCATCCCTACCGTCAAACATGGTGATGGTAGTATTATGCTCTGGGCCTGTTTCGCTGCCAATGGAACTGGTGCTTTACAGAGAGTAAATGGGACAATTGAAAAAAAAAACCTAAAATCATCAGCCCGGAGTTTGGGTCTTGGGCGCAGTTGGGTGTTCCAACAGGACAATGACAATGTTTTTTTATTTATATATATATATATATATATATATATATATATATATATATATATATATATATATATATATATATATATATATATATATATATATATATATATATATATATATATATATATATATAATATATATATATATATATATATAATATATATATATATATATATATATGTATATATATATATATATATATATATATATATATATATATATATATATATATATATATATATATATGTGTGTGTGTGTGTGTGTGTGTGTGTGTGTGTGTGTGTGTGTGTGTGTGTGTATATGGGGCCCATTGACCCTAAACACACGTCAAAAGTGGTAAAGGAATGGCTAAATCAGGCTAGAATTAAAAGGTTTTCGAATGGCCAAAGTCCTGACTTAAACGTGTGGACAATGCTGAAGAAACAAGTCCATGTCAGAAAACCAACAAATTTAGCTTGACTGCACCAATTTTGTCAAGAGGAGTGGTCAAAAATTCAACCAGAAGCTTGTGGATGGCTACCAAAAGCGCCTTATTACAGTGAAACTTGCCAAGGGACATGTAAGCAAATATTAACATTGCTGTATGTATACTTTTGACCCAGCAGATTTGCTCACATTTTCAGTAGACCCATAATAAATTCATAAAAGAACCAAACTTCATGAATGTTTTTTGTGACCAACAAGTATGTGCTCCAATCACTCTTTCACCAAAAAAAGAAAAGTTGTAGACATTTTTGGAAACTCAAGACAGCCATGACATTATGTTCTTTACAAGTGTATGTAAACTTTTGAGCACGACTGTATGTGAGAAAGCTAGTTTGTTTATGTCCTGTAGAACGATCTTTGAGCTCTTCCTAAAAAGTTTACTGAAACAAACTCTCACTCTCACTGTTTACTTTGAGTGATAATCTTAGCAGTTTCTCATCAATGTTATTGTATCGCCACACACTCTCAAGAGTTTCATCATCACGGGCTGCCTAGACAAGCAGTCTTTCAGTGACGACACTTGCTCGGTTTAATGACTTGGCACCTTGCCTTTTGCCCACACATCATCGGGCTCACCTATTCTTAGCCTGTAGTGTACGTTCAAAGGTTGCTCGCTGCATTTCATTAACCTGATTTGTTTGGCCACATTTTTACACGGCATGCCCTTCCTGAAGCAACTCTCCAATTTATGCACGCTTGCAATCGACAAGGAACTTCCTTGAAAAGGTCGGGGCCCTGACCAGGAATCAAACCTGTCTGTTCAAAAGGCAGCTTTATGTAACAATGCACCACCATGGTCTTCCTTTCATAACAATATGAAGCCTTGATGCAGTCGCGGTCAAAAGTTTACATACACTTGTAAAGAACATAATGTCATGGCTGTCTTGAGTTTCCAATAATTTCTACAACTTATTTTTTTGTGATAGAGTGATTGGAGCACATACTTGTTGGTCACAAAAAAAGTGCATGAAGTTTGGTTCTTTTACGAATTTATTATGGGTCTACTGAAAATGTTACCAAATCTGCTGGGTCAAAAGTATACATACAGCAATGTTAATATTTGGTTACATGTCCCTTGGCAAGTTTCACTGCAATAAGGCGCTTTTTTTCCACATATGAACTTGAAGTGCCATCCCATTCCTAACCCATAGGGTTCAATATGATGTCGGTCCACCTTTTGCAGCTATTACAGGTTCAACTCTTCTGGGAAGGCTGTCCACAAGGTCGCAGAGTGTGTTTATAGGAATTTTCCACCATTCATCCAAAAGCGCATTGGTGAGGTCAAACGCCAGGCCTGGCTCTCAGTCTCCGTTCTAATTCATCCCAAAGGTGTTCTATCGGGTTCAGGTCAGGACTCTTTGCAGGCCAGTCAACTTCATCCACACCAGACTCTGTCATCCATGTCTTTATGGACCTTGCTTTGTGCACTGGTGCACAGTCATGTTGGAAGAGGAAGGGGCTCGCTCCAAACTGTTCCCACAAGGTTGGGAGCATGGAATTGTCCAAAATGTTTTGGTATCCTGGAGCATTCGATGTTCCTTTCACTGGAACTAAGGGGCAAAGCCCAACTCCTGAAAAACAACCCCACACCATAACTCCTCCACCAAATTTCACACTCGGCACAATGCAGTCCGAAATGTAGCGTTCCCCTGGCAACCTCTAAACCCAGACTCGTCCATCAGATTTCCAGATGGAAAAGCGTGATTCATCACTCCAGAGAAGGCGTCTCCACTGCTCTAGAGTCCAGTGGCGACATGCTTTACACCACTGCATCCCACGCTTTGCATTGGACTTGGTGATGTATGGCTTAGATGCAGCTGCTCGCCCATGGAAACCCATTCCATGAAGCTCTCTGCGTACTGTACGTGGGTTAATTGGAAGGTCACATGAAGTTTGGAGCTCTGTAGCAACTGACTGTGCAGAAAGTCTTTGCACTATGCGCTTCAGCATCCGCTGACCCCTCTCTGTCAGTTTACGTGGCCTACTCTTAAGAACAAATTTTGTTCTTAGGCCCACTTACGAAGTTTCTAAGGAGATTTTTGTATTGACCAATGTTTTTCTTAGCTGGGATTTGTTTGTAGGTAAGAACAAAATCTACGAGTGCTCTGGAGCACTTAGGGTGGCCTATTTGTTCTTAAGTGTGACAAGTTCCCTTACTTCGGCGTGGCGAAGTTGGTAGAGTGGCTGTGCCAGCAATCGGAGTGTTGCTGGTTACTGGGGTTCAATTCCCACCTTCTACCTTCCTAGTCACGTCCGTTGTGTCCTTGGGCAAGACACTTCGACCTTTGCCTCTGATCGCTGCTGGTTAGCGCCTTGCATGGCAGCTCCCGCCATCAGTGTGTGAATGTGTGTGTGAATGGGTGAATGTGGAAATACTGTCAAAGCGCTTTGAGTATCTTGAAGGTAGAAAAGCGCTATACAAGTTTTTGTTTTTTGTCATAAAAAAATACAATCGTGTGCTTACGGACTGTATCCCTGCAGACTGTATTGATATATATTGATATATAATGTAGGAACCAGAAATATTGATAACAGAAAGAAACAACCCTTTTGTGCGAATGAGTGTAAATGGGGGAGGGAGTTTTTTTGGGTTGGTGCACTAATTGTAAGTGTATCTTGTGTTTTTTTTATGTTGATTTAATAAAAAGTAAAGGAAAATTTATTTTTTTATTTTTTTTATTTCTTGTGCAATCCACAGACCGTTACCGGGGCGCGGCCCGGTGGTTGGGGACCACTGCTTTAAACAATCTAATTTCATTGACAGCCTGGTCTGGTGAAGATAATGTCCTTTATTTAAAAACAAAATTTTCTTAAACAAAGAAGAAACTAAAATAAAAAGTTACATAGAAACTTGTAATTAATGAAAATGAGTCAAATTAACTGTTAAAGGTTAGTACTATTAGTGGACCAGCATGTGCTTCATGGACTGTATCCCTTGCAGACTGCATTGATATATATTTTAGGAACCAGAATATTAATAACAGAAGGAAACAACCCATTTGTGTGAACGCGTGAGAATGAGTGTAAATGGGGGAGGGAGGGTTTTTGGGTTGGTGCACTAACTGTAACTTGCGTTTTTTATGTTAATTTAATAATACAAAAATAAACAATACAAGTCATATGAAAATTTCATAACGTTGCATCCCTACAGTAGTTGCATTTCGATGAAGCGGTATGAGGAAATGACGACTGAAGATGAGTTTTCCTCACTGTTAGTTCTGAATTTGCTACATTCCGTTTTCAGTTTGTGTGACTGTCAATTTTCCGTCTTTTGTTCCTTTTTAAAACAATTTTTTTACCTGAAATGCAAATTGGTTTCATGCAGTGGAAAAGTGTTTCGCCGAATTGGAAGGCATAGAACTGGACTGTTGTCTTAGAAGGTGTTTTTCCTCTCATCGCAGCAGCATCCTGTCAATTGGCTGGATGAATGTGGATATTCACAGGCAGTTTGTAACATTGTTTTGCACTTCCAGCTCTAAAAGCACAAATAATAGATGCAGAAAAAACATGCATATATTGGTCTTTTTGTTTACACATGCAGGATATTTATTGATTTTACGTACACTATATTGCCAAAAGTATTTGGCCACCTGCCTTGACTCACATATGAACTTAAAGTACCATCCCATTCCTAACCCATAGGGTTCAATATGATGTCGGTCCACCTTTTGCAGCTACTACAGCTTCAACTCTTCTGGGAAGGCTGTCCACAAGGTTGCGGAGTGTGTCAACTGTGGAACAGCTTGGATGATTCCTTAAAATGTTCCAGTTCCATTCACACATTTAAATAAAACTTTAAGACCAATGTCTTGGACAAATATATCACTCTTGAATCAACACAGTAGTTAATACTATGATCAATGTTAATTAAAAACTAAATGTGGGATATAAATATAAAGGAAGTATAATTGTTTGTATATAGTATATAATTGGTGCAAAGGTTTAACATGTGTACAAGGATATTTCACATGCCTTTACTGTCTATATCAGGGATCCTCAACAGGCGGATGTTGGGTCCATGTCCGGACCCAGCGACGTGTCCGTCCGGACCCAGCACGAATTATAGAAGAAAATAAAAAAAATAAAAAATAATAATAATAATAATTATAATTATTATAAAAAACTATAATAATTGTATTTATCTTTGAGGTATCGCTAGCGCAAGTCAATATTATTTGTTGTTTTTAGTCAAATATCAAATATCTCCACGTTTCGTTTACACTTCTCCGTGTCTCTCTCTCTCTCAGAGAGAGAAAGAGAGAGAGACGGGGTGAGAGCGAGAGAACGCCACTCTGATTGGCTGCGGAATCAGCCAATCAGAGTATGGGTTGTCATCTCTATCAACGCGCTGATAGTCCGTTACCACCTGGGTCATACAGAGCTCATGCCACATGCATGGAACCTTTCGCTGCAGACACACAGTTGTCTAGTATCGCTACTTCGCTAACTGTTCACTCGTCAGTCACTGAATGTGAATCAAATCACAACGGCATGCTCCAAGTTGGCTCAGGCTGGTAAAAGAAAGGTGGACAAGGAAAACCGACGTTTCAAGGAAGAATGGACAGAGCAATATGTTTTCATCCTACCTACTGCAAGTACCAGACCAATGTGTCTAATATGCAACAGTACTGTTGCTCTGGTGAAAAGTGAAAATCTGAAACGTCACTATCTGAAAGAGCACCGCGAATTTGAAGAGACATTTCCTCATGATTCAGAGCTAAAAAAAAAAGAAATCACGAGGCTGAAAAAGTCATATGAAACATCAAGCAAGATTTTTGTTAAATCTATGACACAACAACAAATAGCAACAGAGTGCTCACTCAGAGTGGCATGGGTTTTGGGTAAACACAAGAAGCCATTCTCTGGTGCAGAAATTATTAAATAATGCTTGACTGAAGTGATGGGTGCCATGTTTGAAGGCAAAGAAAAGGAAGAAATGACAGCTAAAATAAATCAAATCCCACTCTCTGATGCCACAGCTACCAGACGTACTGAAATATTTATTTTATTTAATTTCTTATTTATTTTTCTTTCAAAGAAAATCTTTCATGTATTTTATTGGATATTTATTTTATTTTTGTTAATTTTAAGAAAATGTTAAACTACTACCTACCTCCTGCTACTATATAAGTTTGACCGATAATAAACGGACTCAGCCTGTTTCAAAATAACACTTGTGGACCTTCAAGATTTGTACTTGAGGACCCCTGGTCTATATAATTGAACAGTATTTATGTTGTGTACAATGTGTATTTATAATATGTTGTGAAAAGGAAATTTCATATTTTTTGGAAGCTCATCTCATACTTGACTTTGTTTATAGGGTTAGGCGCAATAAGTGTTCAACTTCAGCCTAAACCCTTTCGGTCTGCAACATTTTTTTTTAAATTTATGAATGTACAACAGTTTGTTTATTAATGTACATCTGTTTGTTTATGTAAAACTGTTTGTTTATTTTGTTGACCATCGACCGAAGAAATAATTAACTAACTAACTGTTTATAGGAATTTTCCACCATTCTTCCAAAAGTGCATTGGTGAGGTCACACACCAGGCCTGGCTTTTAGTCTCCGTTCTAATTCATCCCAAAGGTGTTCTATCGGGTTCAGGTCATGACTCTGTGCAGGCCAGTCAAGTTCATCCACACCAGACTCTGTCATCCATGTCTTTATAAACCTTGCTTTCTGCACTGGTGCCCAGTAATTTTGGAAGAGGAAGGGGCTCGCTCCAAACTGTTCCCACAAGGTTGGGAGCATGGAATTGTCCAAAATGTTTTGGTATCCTGGAGCGTTCAATGTTCCTTTCGCTGGAACTAAGGGGCAAAGCCCAACTCCTGAAAAACAACCCCACACCATAATTCCTCCTCCACCAAATTTCACACTCGGCACAATGCAGTCCGAAATGTACCGTTCCCCTGGCAACCTCCAAACCCAGACTCCTCCATCAGTTTGCCAGATGGAAAAGCGTGATTCATCACTCCAGAGAAGGCGTCTCCACTGCTCTAGAGTCCAGTGGGGACGTGCTTTACACCACTGCATCCCACGCTTTGCATTGGACTTGGTGATGTATGGCTTAGATGCAGCTGCTCGCCCATGGAAACCCATTCCATGAAGCTCTCTGCGTACTGTACGTGGGCTAATTGGAAGTTTGGAGCTCTGTAGCAATTGACTGTGCAGAAAGTCGTTGCACTATGCGCTTCAGCATCCTCTCTGTCAGTTTACGTGGCCTACCACTTGGTGACTGAGTTGCTGTTGTTCCCCAACTCTTCACTTTTCTTATAGTAAAGCCCACAGTTGACTTTGGAATATTTAGGAGCGAGGAAATTTCACGGCTGGATTTGTTGTACAGGTGGCATCCTATGACAGTTCCGCGCTGGAAATCACTGAGAGCGGCCCATTCTTTCACAAATGTTTGTAAAAACAGTCTCCATGCCTAAGTGCTTGATTTTATACACCTGTGATTAGGACACCTGATTCTCATCATTTGAATGGGTGGCCAAATACTTTTGGAAATATAGAATATTATTCCTGTAAGGATGGTGAAATTATCTTCCAAATCAGTGTGTCTGCAATCAATTTGTGGCTTGTTAAACAAATTCAGACATGATCTAATCCGCTTTAGCAATGTGGTGGAATCCTGTTAGTCTGAGAGTGGAAAGCTACTTGGATTGAATGACAGCCAAGGGAATTTTGGCGCTACTGTGTTTATTTTGGCATGATAGCGATCAAAACGGGATGATTTACTGTTTGGCGTGCTGCCATTACTGATGGCAACACTCAAAACAGAGGCGCTTCCTTCCTCCGCTAACTGTTACCTTAAGTTATTTACATTTGTTATCTAATTGAAGAGATTTATTTTTTGTATGGAATGTAGGTTGACAAAGAAAAAGAAAAGACTGTAATAAAAATCTTAATGCAGCTCTTCATTGGAGTATTTAGCTAAAGTTCCGCGAATAAGTGTCTTTGTCAAAAATCTGACTAGAAACAAATGATTGAACTGTTTTGACCTGAAATAAAATTACTCTGAAAAGTAGTTGAAGACAAACTGATTTTTTTTTACATTTGTGTTTTTACCTACAGTCGTGGTCAAAAGTTGACATACACTTGTAAAGAACATAATGTCATGGCTGTCTTAAGTTTAAAATACTTTCTACAACTCTTATTTTTTTGTGATAGAGTGATTGGAGCACATACTTGTTGGTCACAAAAAACATTCATGAAGTTTGGTTCTTTTATGAATTTATTATGGGTCTACTGAAAATGTGAGCAAATGTGCTGGGTCAAAAGTATACATACAGCAATGTTAATATTTGCTTACATGTCCCTTGGCAAGTTTCACTGCAATAAGGCGCTTTTGGTAGCCATCCACAAGTTTCTGCTTGAATTTTGGACCACTCCTCTTGACAAAATTGGTGCAGTTCAGCTAAATGAGTTAGTTTCCTGACATGGACTTGTTTCTTCAGCATTGTCCACACGTTTAAGTCAGGACCCAACCTCAGGGCTGATGATTTTAGCTTATCCTGAAGAATTTGGAGGTAATCCTCCTTTTTCATTGTCCCATTTACTCTCTGTAAAGCACCAGTTCCATTGGCAGCAAAACAGGCCCAGAGCATAATACTACCACCACCATGCTTGACTGTAGACCTGGTGTTCCTGGGATTTAAAGGCCTCACCTTTTCTCCTCCAAACATATTGCTGTATGTTGTGGCCAAACAGCTCAATTTTTGTTTCATCTGACCACAGAACTTTCCTCCAGAATGTCTTATCTTTGTCCATGTGATGTCAAGTGTATGTAAACTTTTGACCACGACAAAGTAAAGAAATCAAACAATGTACCAATTATGATACAAGTGAAGAAACTGTGCAAAATACAAAGAAGAATACTCATGATAAACATTTAGAATTTATTGATAATCTTATTTATCTCACTATATGAATTACAACTTACTTTGCTATTTATTATGTTTTTATAATTGGATTATATAAGGAGTAAATTGTGAACAAATTGAGAACAGGAAGTGAACAAAAGTGTTAGTAATTGCTATGAAATAGGATTAAATAAACTTTGCATCTTCCTACTCCTTTTCGAACATGTTGAATATAGAAACTGTGACTGATCATGTTGTAAATGTATGCATGTTCGAAATGAACTCAAACCACTAACCATATAAAATTTCTCGTATTTCTTAGATTAATGGAAAATGCTGTCTAAGCTTGCAAACAAACCAAAAAAATACATCAACTAAATCTACTGAAATAAATTTAGGGCTGTCATAGTTTGCGCGTATCTACAGCTGAAACTCTGAACTCTTTGATATCATGCCAAGGTTTGTTTATTCCAGCAGTTACATTTACAAGGTGAAACTAATATATGACATATGCATATGGCTTGCAGCTTAGGAAAACCTTGAATTGAAAATATCAGAAAATGTGGGATTTTCACAAACTGTGAGCCGTGATCATCAAAATTAGAAGAAAAAAAGGTATGACATACACTATACTGCCAAAAGTATTTGGCCACCCATCCAAATGAGAATCAGGTGTCCTAATCACTTGGCCCGGTCACAGGTGTATAAAATCAAGCATGGAGACTGTTTCTACAAACATTAGTGAAAGAATGGACCAATGTGACCTCCCAATTAGCCCACGTACAGTACGCAGAGAGCTTCATAGAATGGGTTTCCATGGCCGAGCAGCTGCATCTAAGCCATACATCACCAAGTCCAATGCAAAGTGTGGGATGCAGTGGTGTAAAGCACGTTGCCACTGGACTCTAGAGCAGTGGAGACGCTTTCTGTAGAGTGATGAATCACGCTTTTGCATCTGGCAATCTGATGGACTTGTATGGGTTTGGAGGTTGCCAGGAGAATGGTGCATTTCTGCATTGTGCCGAGTGTGAAATTTGGTGGAGGAGGAATTCTGGTGTGGTTGTTTTTTTTCAGGAGTTGGGCTTGGCCCCTTAGTTCCAGTGAAAGGAACTTTGAATGCTCCAGGATACCAAAACATTTTTGGACAATTCCATGCTCCCAACCTTGTGGGAACAGTTTGGAGCGGGCCACTTCCTCTTCCAACATGACTCTGCACCAGTGCTCAAAGCAAGGTCCATAAAAACATGGATGACAGAGTCTGGTGTGAATGAACTTGACTGGCCTGCACAGAGTCCTGACCTGAACCCGGTAGAACACCGGAGACTGACAGCCAGGCCTTCTCGACCAACATCAGTGTGTGACCTCACCAATGCGCTTTTGGAAGAATGGTGGAAAATTCTTATAAACACACTCCGCAACCTTGTGGACAGCCTTCCCAGAAGAGTTGAAGCTGTAATAGCTGCAAAAGGTGGACCGACCTCATATTGAACCCTATGGGTTAGGAATGGGATGGCACTTCAAGTTCATATGTGAGTCAAGGCAGGTGGCCAAATACTTTTGGCAATATAGTGTATCTCACATATTACTTTCACATTTGGGGTTAAAATGATGAAATGAATGGACTTTTACACGATATTCAAATTGTTTGACTTTCACCTGAATAAGTTTTTTTGCTTTGCTAGTTTGCATGAACATTTGTTTGGCTTTAAATTGAAGAAACTCTGTTGTACTTGCTAGTAAAAGTAAACTAATGTGTGCATTTAAAAGCCAACAGCTGTTTTTCCCCCCTCTCCATTCGTGTCAGGACTTTCCCACTGTACTTAATCTCGTTTTTGAATGTTTCCAATGTTTTCTTATCGACGCCGAAGGCGGAAAGTTTGCCCCGTGATTCGCTGCTGCCTGATATGTGAGCGCATGATGCAAGATAAGCCACTTTCACTTTTGATTGAGTAATGTTTAACATGCTTCCGGTGATGACGAAACGGTAGAGACACGATACAACACAGAGGACAAAAACTGAGAATTAAGAGCAACCCTGAAACTTGTTGCAGGTTTCATGCACGCGAACAACAAAACAAGACTGGAAAAATTCCATGTGCCGTTTGCCAGCATGTGAGATTGCTGTTTATCTGCATGGGTAAGTTGTAAACATGCTGCATGGGTCCTGTCAGCTAGTTGGATTTTAATATCACATTAGAATATATGATATGTACAGTCGTGGTCAAAACATAAAAAACATAATGTCATGGCTGTCTTGAGTTTCCAATAATTTATACAACTCTTATGTTTTTGTGATAGAGTGATTGGAGCACATACTTGTTGGTCACAAAAACATTCATGAAGTTTGGTTCTTTTATGAATTTATTATGGGTCTACTGAAAATGTGAGCAAATCTGCTGGGTCAAAAGTATACATACAGCAATGTTAATATTTGCTAACATGTCCCTTGGTAAGTTTCACTGCAATAAGGCGCTTTTGGTAGCTTCTGGCAAGCTTCTGGTTGAATGTTTGACCACTCCTCTTGACAAAATTGGTGCAGTCGAACTAAATTTATTGGTTTTCTGACATGGATTTGTTGCTTCAGCATTGTCCACACGTTTAAGTCAGGACTTTGGGAAGGCCATTCTAAAACCTTAATTCTAGCCTGATTTAGCCATTCCTTTACCACTTTTGACGTGTGTTTGGGGTCATTGTCCTGTTGGAACACCCAACTGCGCCCAAGACCCAACCTCCGGGCTGATGATTTTAGGTTGTCCTGAAGAATTTGGAGGTAATCCTCCTTTTTCATCGTCCCATTTACTCTCTGTAAAGCACCAGTTCCATTGGCAGCAAAACAGGCCCAGAGCATAATACTACCGCCACCATGCTTGACAATAGGATTGGTGTTCCTGGGATTAAAGGCCTTTCTTACCTTTATTCCTCCAAACATATTGCTGGGTATTGTGGCCAAACAGCTACATTTTTGTTTCATCTGTCATCACAGGGACAAAGATAAGACCTTCTGGAGGAAAGTTCTGTGGATTAAGAAAATAAGAGTTGTAGAAATGATTGGAAACTCAAGACAGCCATGACTATATGTTCTTCACAAGTATATGTACACTTTTGACCACTTTTGCTGCAACACTGCATTTTCTTGCACCTGGATCATTACAGCACACTAACAATAAAGCAGTGTTTCCCACAGATTGGCAACCAGGGAGGTGTCAATATGATGTAATTGTAGAATAGAATAGAATAGACTTTATTGTCATTATATTTGCATATAACGAGATTAAGGACTCCAATTTAAGGTGTGGTAGTGGGAACAAATATGGGGTAAAAATAAATTACACAAGAGGTAATAAAGAAAAAAAACAACTAACAATTGAAATAAACAGACTACTATCCAATAAAAATAATAAGCAATCCTGTACAATATACAAAACACTATAGAAATACAAAATACTGTACAATATACCGTACAAGACAAGAGTACCGGAGTAAAAAATAACAATCAGTGTCGGATGTATTGCACTCGAAGGGTAATATTGCACAGTAGGGTATTAGGGTAGGATATTTTATAGGGGTGAATTATTATTATAAGTTAGAGTTCAGGATGGTGACAGCTCTGGGAAAGAAGCTGTCTCTGAGCCTGTTTGTTCTGGCTCTGATGCACCTGTAACGCCTGCCCGATGGTAGTAGGTCGAACAGGTGGAAGCCAGGGTGTGTGCTGTCCTTATTGATGCTTTTTGCTCTATTGAGACAGCGGGAGTTGTGTAAATCCTTCAGGGAGGGGCTATTACGTGTGCATTCTTTTAAAAAGGCTAAAAACATGTTATACATTTATTTAGAGACACATCTGTATTATTATAGCAAAGTACAGTGCATAAATATACACATGGCGTGCACACACTTGCAGGGATCCTGTTAAATCAACGATAGTTTGATATAAACGGAATAAAAAATAGAAAATGATTAAGAACAGCGGCTATGTAAATATTAACAACTGTATGTCATTTATTCAATGTCATTTATTCAATGCCTGTCTGTCTAGTGGGATCTGTCCAAAGCTTTGGAAGGAAGGAAACATTATACCAACAATAAAAGACCCCAAACTCCTTCTGAATGGTCAATAGTAGACCAATTACAATCTTATCAATTCTTAGTAAACAGCTCGAGAAGATTGTATCTAAACAGATTCAAGATTACTTTACGATAAATAATTTAATAGATAATGCTCAACATGGCTATAGAAATGGACATTCCACATGTACAGCACTAGTTAAGATGACTGGTGATTGTCTAATGGGAATTGATAAAGGTTTGTTATTAGGTGCAATTTTATTAGATTTGACTTCTGCTTTTGATCTTATAGAGACCATACATTGATTGATTGATAAATTTAAATGTTACGGTTTGGGTTCTATGGCCGTCTCTTGGTTTGAGAGTTATTTATCTGACAGAACTCAACGTGTTGGTCCATGGTGATGCTCTGCCAGGCCTCTGCTGCAGCTGTCTCCACTTCCTGCTTGTTCTTTGGGCATTAAAAAAAATAAAAAAAAAATATATATATATATTTTTTGTCATTAAAAAATACAATCATGCGTGCTTACGGACTGTATCCCTGCAGACTGTATTGATCTATATTGATATATAATGTAGGAACCAGAAATAATAACAGAAAGAAACAACCCTTTTGTGTGATTGAGTGTGAATGAGTGTAAATGGGGGTAGGAGGTTTTTTGTGTTGGTGCACTAATTGTAAGTGTATCTTGTGTTTTTTATGTTGATTTATGTGCATAGCATAGATCCAACGAATCGATGACTAAATTAATCGGCAACTATTTTTATAATCTATTTTAATCGATTAGTTGTTGCAGCCCTAATATATACATATGTATGTGTATATATATATATATATATATATATATATATATATATATATATATATATGTGTGTGTGTGGGACACATACATATTACGCTCTACCACGGTATCGAGCACTATTTTTTGGATAATCTAATTAAGACATATATATATATATATATATATATATATATATATATATATATATATATATATATATATATATATATATATATATATATATATATATATATATATATATATATATATATATATATATATGTATATATATGTATTATACACAGAGTTTCCCCTATATGTATTTCATGTAGCGCACGGCAAGAGCAAGATAGATGCCACCACATCTTCAAAATAAATAGTTTATTTACATGAAAAAAATTTTTTACAAGAAAACAAATGTTACTAAGACTGTATATTGTATGAATGCATATACTGTATATGGTCTATTATTTACATACTGTTGGCCTTAACAAGTTTGAAAAACATCTCAAATATAAAACAGTTCCTTGATGCTTTATTTTGAAAAATAAAATAATGTGCATCTATATCGCCTGTCAGGAGTTCTACAGCTGGTGGCGCACCTATTGACGCTCAGCAAAAGTAAGAAGAGAAAGTGTCATTTGAGTAGCAAAATAACGGTTGAAATGCTACCTGTCCATCCAGGCTAGTAAAAGGAAATAAACGAAAGAACATACTAGAAAATATATATGCTAACTAGCTATCATAAATAGTAAAAACATTCATAAAGGACTTTATAAAGGCATCATGTTTACATAAAAACATTCTCCAAACAATAAAACAGTGCAGTAAATCAATAATGTAAGTCCAGGGTGAGCAAGTTGGATTTGTTGGATTTGAAGGCGCTCACTGTGTCACATGACTCATTTAGACACCATGGAGACAACAAAGTTCACTTCATAGACCACTGATCTCAGTCTCTCGGATGCTGGAGGTTCTAGTCTTCAGTACTCACAGCGGCTCCCCAGCAGGGAGCTCAGGCCCACAGTCACGTTCTTGATCTTGAAGCGTCCCGTGGAGCGCAAGTCCAGTGCCGCTTCCTGGCCGGCCTGCAGGTAGGCGATGGCGTGGAGCCCTCTGCAGGCTTCGCGTGACTCCTCTAGGATGAAGGTGTGGAGGGGGGCTGCCATCCCCACCACCCTCAGCTGCAGCTTCCCGCTGGCCTCCTTGTCCAGGCTCCTGTAGCACACGTCCATGTAGAGGACGTAGGGCCCCGTGCAGTTGACCGAAATCTTGCTTTTGTGTTTGTCGGCCAGGTCCATCATGTTACTGCTGCGGATGTTCTTGAAGTGCAAGGTGGTGTTACCCCAGATGTCTGCGGGCGGACCACCGACAATTAGAGTGAGACAAGTGAGTAAGATCTTGGTATTAAAAGTCCATCTTGTAAGTCATTTACAGGGCTTCCCAGCAGGCACAAGACGTTGATTATACATACACTATATTGCCAAAAGTATTTGGCTACCCATCCAAATGATGAGAATCAGGTGTCCTAATCACTTGGCCCGGCCACATGTGTATAAAATCAAGCACTTAGGCATGGAGACTGTTTCTACAAACATTCGTGGAAGAATGGGCCGCTCTCAGTGATTTCCAGCGTGGAACTGTCATAGGATGCCACCAGTGCAACAAATCCCGTCGTGAAATTTCCTCGCTCCTAAATATTCCAAAGTCAACTGTCGGCTTTATTATAAGAAAATAGAAGAGTTTGGGAACAGCAGTAACTCAGTCACCAAGTGGTACACATGGATGACAGAGTCTGGTGTGGATGAACTTGACTGGCCTGCACAGAGTCCTGACCTGAACCCAATAGAACATCTTTGGGGTGAATTAGAATGGAGACAGAGAGCCAGGCCTTCTCAACCAACATCAGTGTGTGACCTCACCAATGCGCTTTTGGAAGAATGGTGGAAAATTACTATAAACACACTCCGCAACCTTGTGGACAGCCTTCCCAGAAGAGTTGAAGCTGTAATAGCTGCTAAAGGTGGACCAACATCATATTGAACCCTATGGGTTAGGAATGGGATGGCACTTCAAGTTTATATGTGAGTCAAGGCAGGTGGCCAAATACTTTTGGCAATATAGTGTATGTGGCCTTTAAAACTGACTTTGAAACAATGTTGCAAATTAGTTGCATTTGTAAATTGAGACAACGTTGATGTCCAACGTTGGATCCACGTAGTTGCTTGGGAAATTACCAAATTTCAATGTCACAACCTGGCATTAAAACAACGTTGAGAACTTGTTGAATCAGGTCCTGATGTTGAGCAACTCAGACGTAACGTTGAAACAACATGGGACGGCGTGGGGAAGTTGGTAGAGTGGCCGTGTCAGCAATCGGAGTGTTGCTGGTTACTGGGGTTCAATCCCCACCTTCTACCATCCTAGTCACGTCCGTTGTGTCCTTGGGCAAGACACTTCACCCTTGCTCCTGATGGCTGCTGGTTAGCGCCTTGCATGGCAGCTCCCACCATCAGTGTGTGAATGTGTGTGTGAATGGGTGAATGTGGAAATACTGTCAAAGCGCTTTTAGTACCTTGAAGGTAGAAAAGCGCTATACAAGTATAACCCGTTCATCATTTATTTATTATTTTTGACGTTTAATCAATGTTGGGTTGTGCCTTTGATTTAACCATTAAATTTTGGTCATTTTCCAACCAATATTTTACAACACAAATAGAACGCTGAAACAACATGCTTTTTGACAATGTTTTTTCAATGTCAGGTTGTGACTTTGAAATTTGGTAATTTCCCAAGCAACTACGTGGATCCAACGTTGGACATCAACGTTGTCTCAATTTACAAATGCAACTAATTTGCAACATTGTTTCAAAGTCAGTTTTAAAGGCCACATACACTATATTGCCAAAAGTATTTGGCCACCTGCCTTGACTCACATATAAACTTGAAGTGCCATCCCATTCCTAACCAATAGGGTTCAATATGAGGTCGGTCCACCTTTTGCAGCTATTACAGCTTCAACTCTTCTGGGAAGGCTGTCCACAAGGTTGCGGAGTGTGTTTATAGGAATTTTCCAGCATTCTTCCAAAAGCGCATTGGTGAGGTCACACACTGATGTTGGTCGAGAAGGCCTGGCTCTGTCTCCATTCTAATTCACCCCAAAGGTGTTCTATTGGGTTCAGGTCAGGACTCTGTGCAGGCCAGTCAAGTTCATCCAAACCAGACTCTGTCATCCATGTGTTTATGGACCTTGCTTTAGGCACTGGTGCACAGTCATGTTGAAAGAGGAAGGGGCCCGCTCCAAACTGTTCCCACAAGGTTGGGAGCATGGAATTGTCCAAAATGTTTTGGTATCCTGGAGCATTCAAAGTTCCTTTCACTGGAACTTAGGGGCCAAGCCAACTCCTGAAAAACAACCCCACACCATGATTCCTACTCCACCAAATTTCACACTCGGCACAATGCAGTCCGAAATGTAGCGTTCTCCTGGCAACCTCCAAACCCAGACCAGTCCATCAGATTGCCAGATGGAAAAGCGTGATTCATCACGCCAGAGAAGGCGTCTCCACTGCTCTAGAGTCCAGTGGCGACGTGCTTTACACCACTGCATCCCACGCTTTGCATTGGACTTGGTGATGTATGGTTTAGATGCAGCTGCTCAGCCATGGAAACCCATTCCATGAAGCTCTCTGCGTACTGTACGTGGGCTAATTGGAAGGTCACATAAAGTTTGGAGCTCTGTAGCAACTGACTGTGCAGAAAGTCTTTGCACTATGCGCTTCAGCATCCGCTGACCCCTCTCTGTCAGTTTACGTGGCCTACCACTTGGTGGCTGAGTTGCTGTTGTTCCCAATAATAATATATGATAAAGCCGACAGTTGACTTTGGAATATTTAGGAGCGAGGAAATTTCACGACTGGATTTGTTGCATGGGTGGCATCCTATGACAGTTCCACTCTGGAAATCACTGAGAGCGGCCCATTCTTTCACAAATGTTTGTAGAAGCAGTCTCCATGCCTAAGTGCTTGATTTTATACACCTGTGGCGGGCCAAGTCATTAGGACACCTGATTCTCATCATTTGGATGGCTGGCCAAATACTTTTGGCAATATAGTGTATGTGCAGATTTGGAAATATTAGGGTAACACACAAAAACACCAGTTTCAAAACATTCACCAAGTCAATGTTGCATCATAAGCAGTAACAATTCCAGAAGGCTTCCTCACCTGAGATGACGTCAAACTGGATGTGCACGTCGTCTCCAGGCGCCTGCTGAAAACACAGAAATGGACTTTTAGGGATTTTAATGTGTGTCGTTTCTGATGGCCTTTGCTACTACTAAGTTTAGGAACATAAAGTCGCCATTGAGCACACCGAGGTCATGTCCTCTGTATTTATTAAGTGACAAAAAAAGATCTGCAAATATACTTTGTGAAGGACATCATGTGCGCGGTACATCATCCTCTCTCAATACACGATCTTTGGTCATGCTACAACTCCAGACAACAATGTAACGCAATGAAGTCCACTTTTACTTTAAACATTATCCGATACGAAATGAGCTGTCAACAAACTGGCGTCACTAATGTTAGTTTCACCGGAATGAAATCGATGTTAAACGCTGTCTGTGTAATACCGTTGTCATGTCAGTCAGGTGCCGCCCCGCTCTACACCCAGAACACGCGCTGTGCGAAGGGATCCGCAGTCCGTGTGTAATAATCTCCTTCCGCGTCTGTACCTGACGACCGCATTTCAGGCTGGCCGCTCTGGAAACACTCTGTGGAAACGCTGCCCACCCACACTGCGCGTCTGAGCTGCTGTGACTTAGATTAACATAGTAACTAATTAGATTTCCATCCATCCATCCATCTTCTTCCGCTTACGCGAGGTCGGGTCGCAGGGGCAGCAGCCTAAGCAGGGAAACCCAGACTTCCCTCTCCCCAGCCACTTCATCCAGCTCTTCCCGGGGGATCCCGAGGCGTTCCCAGGCCAGCCGGGAGACATAGTCTTCCCAACGTGTCCTGGGTCTTCCCCGTGGCCTCCTACCGGTCGGCCGTGCCCTAAACACCTCCCTAGGGAGGCGTTCGGGTGGCATCCTGACCAGATGCCCGAACCACCTCATCTGGCTCCTCTCCATGTGGAGGAGCAGCGGCTTTACTTTGAGCTCCCCCCGGATGGCAGAGCTTCTCACCCTATCTCTAAGGGAGAGCCCCGCCACCCGGCGGAGTAAACTAATTTCGGCCGCTTGTACCCGTGATCGTGTCCTTTCGGTCATAACCCAAAGCTCATGACCATAGGTGAGAATGGGAATGTAGATCGACCAGGAAATTGAGAGCTTTGCCTTCCGGCTCAGCTCCTTCTTCACCACAACGGATCGATACAGCGTCCGCATTACTGAAGACGCCGCACCGATCCGCCTGTCGATCTCACGATCCACTCTTCCCTCACTCGTGAACAAGACTCAGAGGTACTTGAACTCCTCCACTTGGGGCAAGATCTCCTCCCCAACCCGGAGATGGCACTCCAGCCTTTTCCGGGCGAGAACCATGGACTCAGACTTGGAGGATTACCATAGTAACTCATTAGATGACCATAGTAACTCATTAGATGAGCATAGTCCCTCATTAGATGACCATAGTAACTCATTAGATGACCATAGTAACTCATTAGATGAGCATAGTACCTCGGTAGATGAGCATAGTACCTCATTAGATGAGCATAGTCCCTCATTAGATGACCATAGTAACTCATTAGATGACCATAGTAACTCATTAGATGACCATAGTAACTCATTAGATGAGCATAGTAACTCATTAGATGAGCATAGTAACTCATTAGATGAGCATAGTCCCTCATTAGATGACCATAGTCCCTCATTAGATGACCATAGTAACTCATTAGATGACCATAGTAACTCATTAGATGAGCATAGTAACTCATTAGATGAGCATAGTAACTCATTAGATGAGCAAAGTAACCCATTAGATGACCATAGTAACTCATTAGATGAGCATAGTACCTCATTAGATGAGCATAGTAACTCATTAGATGACCATAGTAACTCATTAGATGAGCATAGTAACTCATTAGATGAGCATAGTACCTCATTAGATGAGCATAGTAACTCATTAGATGACCATAGTAACTCATTAGATGAGCATAGTAACTCATTAGATGAGCAAAGTAACCCATTAGATGACCATAGTAACTCATTAGATGACCATAGTAACTCATTAGATGAGCATAGTAACTCATTAGATGAGCATAGTAACTCATTAGATGACCATAGTAACTCATTAGATGAGCATAGTAACTCATTAGATGAGCATAGTAACTCATTAGATGACCATAGTAACAGTTCAAAAATCAACTTTGTTTTTTGAACTGTTCAAGAGAAATGTTTGGACGGTGGCACGGTTGAAGTGGGTTGAAAAATGTGGGAGGAGTAGTCGACAGAAAAAGGGGGGGAAAAGGGTTTGGAAAAACGGCAATTCATGGAATTTTTTTTTAACTTGGAAAAATAATAGTTTGAATGTCCAGGATGAGTGGAGTATGTTGAAGGTAGAATGGTTTGAATAGGTTGAAAAATGTGGAAGTGGTGGAAGTTTTGAAAAATGACCAATTCATTTTGAATGGGAAAAATGTCCTGGGAAATCTGGGAATTTGTCAAGGGAAAGCCCGCAATTCCCGAATAGGCTGAATAGTTTGTTGTCCGGGTGGAAATCGGGAGAAATTCGGGAGAATGGTTTCCCCGGGAGATTTTCGGGGGGGCACTGAAATTCGAGAGTCTCCAGGGAAAATCGGGAGGGTTGGCAAGTATGAGTTTCATTGGCAGCAAAACAGGTCCAGAGCATAATACTACCACCACCATGCTTGACGGTAGAGTTGGTGTTCCTGGGATTAAAGGCCTCACCTTTTCTCCTCCAAACATATTGCTGGGTACTGTGGCCAAACAGCTCCATTTTTGTTTCATCTGCCCACACAACTTTCCTCCAGAAGGTTTTATCTTTGTCCATGTGATGTTTTTAAACAACAAAAAATTTCAAAAAGTTAGAATAAAGTAAAAAAATAATGAAATGTATTTTTTGGGTGCTTTCGCAGCTGATTGTGCTGTGTTGTTTTATCTTGGTTTCTGTTTGGACATAGCGCTGAGTGTTGAAGGGGAGTGGCGACACATCTCCACGTATTGCGTAACGCAGACGCTCGCTCTGTTGGTTAGCGCTCGGTTTGACGTGTGCGCAAAGACCTTAATGTGCTGTTCCAATCCCTCGTGCACGGCCAGAAAGATATGCTTCTGAATATGAAAAAAAACATTTCTGACTGCGCTCTACTCTCAAGACAGCTTAGATCTGAACCAGAGAGTCACAACCCTTGTGACTATCGGGACAGCTTAGATCTGAACCAGAGTGTCACAACTCTCGTGACTATACTAGCAAAGATGCAGTAGGTATGCGAACTAGCTAGCTAACACAGATATCGTGCTTTCCGGACCATAAGCCGCACATTTTTTTCAACGCTTTGAACCCTGCGGCTTATAAAACAGTGCGTTTCTTAGTTAACGGCAGTAATGTTTTGTATTAAGAAATAGTTGTCATATTACGCTGACAGAGACACTGAAAAGGTGTGTTGTTGTTTATGCTCTCGCGGCATCTTTTGGACAAGTTTGCTCACTGCAGGTGCTGCGAGTTGACAATATACTTCCTGTCTTGTTCCAGAAAAATATTCTTCCATAGCATTTATGCTCAAAAGTATTCTTCATTCATCACGCCAAGCAATGTTTGTAAGTTTTACAATAGAACTAAAACAATTCATACTTACTAAACCATCTCATGTGTGATGTCTGTAGGAGTGTTTTCATACATATTTGTACGTGCTATCGTAGTGTAATCAAACTAGCGTTGGTAGCATTAGTGAATATGCCAACACGTGTGTCTGTGTTAGTATTATTATTCCGTTTGTATTGTTTCAGTTCCGTAAATTCCCCAAATTCACCGTGGACTTATTGAGTGTGTTTAGCTGATTGGAGAGCTACTTTCCGCAGCTAGTGGGTCCATGACCATGACCTCTGTTTTGTTTGATCAGCCGTTTTACTGCCGTGTGACAGGCACCGTTTGGAAACAATTAAGATATGTAAATAATATTAATAATAGTAATAATAGATTTTATTTGAAAAAAAAAGCACTTTACATTGAGCAAACAACCTCAAAGTGCTACAGTGTATTGAAAAAAAAAAAAGAAAAAAAAAAAAAAGATAATAAATAGAAAATAAATAAAAAAGTTAACATTTACAAAATCTGTCGTTCTGCTAAATAACTGCAGCATACGGTCCGGTGTGGCATATATATGTAGACATATTTATTTATTCTGAAATTTGGTGGGTGTGGCTTAAATACCGGTGTGCTCTGTCGCCTGGAAATTGATGTGTTTAGTATGTTTTTATTTAGTTTCCTGCTAAAAATGTCAATAT
Source organism: Entelurus aequoreus (assembly GCF_033978785.1). Classification (NCBI taxonomy): domain Eukaryota; kingdom Metazoa; phylum Chordata; class Actinopteri; order Syngnathiformes; family Syngnathidae; genus Entelurus; species Entelurus aequoreus. The sequence goes on along the minus strand of NC_084757.1, from coordinate 11,244,198 downwards.
ACTTCCTGTCTTGTTCCAGAAAAATATTCTTCCATAGCATTTCTGCTCCAAAGTATTCTTCATTCATCACTCCAAGCAATGTTTGTAAGTTTTACAATAGAACTAAAACAATTCATACTTACTAAACCATCCCATGTGTCATGTCTGTGGGAGTGTTTTCATTCATATTTGTACGTGCTATCGTAATGTAATCAAACTAGCGTTGGTAGCATTAGTGAATATGCCAACGGGTATGTCTGTTAGTATTATTATTCCGTTTGTATTGTTTCAGTTCAGTAAATTCACCAAATTCATTGTGGACTTATTGAGTTTGTTTAGCTGATTGGAGAGCCAGTTTCCGCAGCTAGTGATTCCATGACGATGACCTCTGTTTTGTTTGATCAGCCGTTTTACTGCCGTGTGACAGGCACTAAATGGAAACAATTAAGACATGTAAATAAACATTTACAAAATCTTTCGTTTTGCTAAATATCTGCGGCTTATGGTCCGATGCGGCTAATATATGTACAGATATTTTATTTCTTCTGAAATTTGGTGGGTGTGGCTTAAATACCAGTGTGCTCTGTTGCCTGGACATTGATGTATTTAGTATGTTTAGTTTTATGCTAAAAATGATTTCATTTCTTAATGTGTTGTTTATGCAAGGACACATTTTCACTTCCTGTATGATATTTGTATTCTGACAAGAATTAGCATTCAAATTATGATTAGATTAAAGTCAGATCACAGTACCTTCTTAGTAGTAATATTTATGTCAATCAGCCTGGTCTTCTCGACAATACTTTTTTGAAATGATACTTTCCAAAAGGTCATGCCACAATGCGACCGCCGCCGCCGCCCCTTCACTGTAGGTGGAAAGTCCAATGTGCGAAGTCTAAAGGCTAGTGTCCCCTGCGTCTGATTCATAGCTAGAGAGAGAGTGGGACTAACCGGGCTGCCTACTTCTTATCAGAGCACCAACACTGAGTCATCCCAGTCGTGTTTGCCGGCCTACTGACCAGGAAACATGATGAAAAGTTTCCTAAATGACTGCCAGCTCCCTTTTTTCTCCACGCTCTTTGACTACTAGAAATGTGGCCATGAATAACGATGTTACTTTTTTTGTAGTAATCTACAGTCGTGGTCAAAAGTTGACATACACTTGTGAAGAACATAATGTCATGGCTGTCTCGAGTTTCTGTTGTGGCCAAACAGCTCAATTTTTGTTTCATCTGACATCACATGGACAAAGATAAAACCTTCTGGGGGAAAGTACTGTGGTCAGATGAAACAAAAATGGAGCTGTTTGGCCACAATACCCAGCAATATGTTTGGTGGAGAAAAAGTGAAGCCTTTAATCCCAGGAACACCATGCCTACCGTCAAGCATGGTGGTGGTAGTATTATGCTCTGGGCCCGTTTTGCTGCCAATGGAACTGGTGCTTTACAGAGAGTAAATGGGACAATGAAAAAGGAGGATTACCTCCAAATTCTTCAGGACAACCTAAAATCATCAGCCCGGAGGCTGGGTCTTGGGCGCAGTTGGGTGTTCCAACAGGACAATGACCCCAAACACACGTCAAAAAGGAATGGCTAAATCAGGCTAGAATGAAGGTTTTAGAATGGCCTTCCCAAAGTCCTGACTTAATCGTGTGGACAATGCTGAAGAAACAAGTCCATGTCAGAAAACCAACAAATTTAGCTGAACTGCACCAATTTTGTCAAGAGGAGTGGTGGAGTTGGAGGTTGTCTGTTCATGGTTAGTTGAGTGGTTAGTGTTTCCAGGTTTTGGAATTTTTTTATAGCAATTTGATAAGAGATATATCAATAGATCGGCCATTGATCAACACACACATATATGTGTGTATATATATGTATGTATGTATATATATATAATATTTTTGTGTGAAAAGTATGTGAT
>NC_084757.1:11227299-11232299 GCF_033978785.1 Entelurus aequoreus | reverse complement strand
GTGCAGTGTGAACACACTCCTGATGTTCCACACTTGTGTGTGCAGTGTGAACACACTCGTGATGTCCCACACTTGTGTGTGCAGTGTGAACACACTCCTGATGTCCCACACTTGTGTGTGCAGTGTGAACACACCCTGATGTCCCACACTTGTGTGTGCAGTGTGAACACACTCGTGATGTTCCACACTTGTGTGTGCAGTGTGAACACACTCCTGATGTCCCACACTTGTGTGTGCAGTGTGAACACACTCCTGATGTCCCACACTTGTGTGTGCAGTGTGAACACACTCCTGATGTTCCACACTTGTGTGTGCAGTGTGAACACACTCGTGATGTCCCACACTTGTGTGTGCAGTGTGAACACACTCCTGATGTCCCACACTTGTGTGTGCAGTGTGAACACACCCTGATGTCCCACACTTGTGTGTGCAGTGTGAACACACTCGTGATGTTCCACACTTGTGTGTGCAGTGTGAACACACTCCTGATGTCCCACACTTGTGTGTGCAGTGTGAACACACTCCTGATGTCCCACACTTGTGTGTGCAGTGTGAACACACTCCTGATGTTCCACACTTGTGTGTGCAGTGTGAACACACTCGTGATGTCCCACACTTGTGTGTGCAGTGTGAACACACTCCTGATGTCCCACACTTGTGTGTGCAGTGTGAACACACCCTGATGTCCCACACTTGTGTGTGCAGTGTGAACACACTCGTGATGTTCCACACTTGTGTGTGCAGTGTGAACACACTCCTGATGTTCCACACTTGTGTGTGCAGTGTGAACACACTCCTGATGTCCCACACTTGTGTGTGCAGTGTGAACACACTCCTGATGTTCCACACTTGTGTGTGCAGTGTGAACACACTCGTGATGTCCCACACTTGTGTGTGCAGTGTGAACACACTCCTGATGTCCCACACTTGTGTGTGCAGTGTGAACACACCCTGATGTCCCACACTTGTGTGTGCAGTGTGAACACACTCGTGATGTTCCACACTTGTGTGTGCAGTGTGAACACACTCCTGATGTTCCACACTTGTGTGTGCAGTGTGAACACACTCCTGATGTCCCACACTTGTGTGTGCAGTGTGAACACACTCCTGATGTTCCACACTTGTGTGTGCAGTGTGAACACACTCGTGATGTCCCACACTTGTGTGTGCAGTGTGAACACACTCCTGATGTCCCACACTTGTGTGTGCAGTGTGAACACACCCTGATGTCCCACACTTGTGTGTGCAGTGTGAACACACTCGTGATGTCCCACACTTGTGTGTGCAGTGTGAACACACTCCTGATGTCCCACACTTGTGTGTGCAGTGTGAACACACCCTGATGTCCCACACTTGTGTGTGCAGTGTGAACACACTCCTGATGTCCCACACTTGTGTGTGCAGTGTGAACACACTCGTGATGTCCCACACTTGTGTGTGCAGTGTGAACACACTCCTGATGTCCCACACTTGTGTGTGCAGTGTGAACACACCCTGATGTCCCACACTTGTGTGTGCAGTGTGAACACACTCCTGATGTTCCACACTTGTGTGTGCAGTGTGAACACACTCCTGATGTTCCACATTTGGGGAAGGAAATCAAATGAAAAACAAAATGAGTGAAATATTATCTTATTTTTTAATATGGAAGATAAATTCCACCCATGACCCCCCCACCCCCCACCCCACCCCCTTTTTATTTTGTTCAAGTCTGCGATGTCAGTAGCTTTCTTGATAAAGGGCACACACAAACACACACTTTTCCACACACAGACCCACACTCTTCCACACACAGACCCACACTCTTCCACACACACACACCCACACTTTTCCACACACAGATCCACGCTTTTCTACACACAGACCCACGCACACACACCCACACTTTTCCACACACAGATCCACACTTTTCCCACACACAGACCCACACTTTTCTACACACAGATTGACACTCTTCCACACACAGACCCACACTTTTCCACACACAGACCCACACTTTTCCATACACAGACCCACACTCTTCCACACACACACACACACACACACACACACACACACACACACCCACACTTTTCCACACACAGACCCACACTTTTCCATACACAGACCCACACTCTTCCACACACACACACACACACACACCCACACTCTTCCACACACAGACCCACACTCTTCCACACACAGACCCACACTCTTCCACACACACCCACACTTTTCCACACACAGATCCACACTTTTCCCACACACAGACCCACACTTTTCTACACACAGATTGACACTCTTCCACACACAGACCCACACTTTTCCACACACAGACCCACACTTTTCCATACACAGACCCACACTCTTCCACACACACACACACACACACACACACACACACACACACACACACCCACACTTTTCCACACACAGACCCACACTTTTCCATACACAGACCCACACTCTTCCACACACACACACACACACACACCCACACTCTTCCACACACAGACCCACACTCTTCCACACACACACCCACACTTTTCCACACACAGACCCACACTTTTCTACACACAGATTGACACTCTTCCACACACAGACCCACACTTTTACACACACAGACCCACACTTTTCCACACACAGACCCACACTCTTCCACACACAGATCCACACTTTTCTACACACAGACCCACACTCTTCCACACTTTTCTACACACAGACCCACACTCTTCCACACACGCCCACACTATTCCACACTTTTCTACACACAGACCCACACTCTTCCACACACGCCCACCCTATTCCACACTCTTCCACACACAGACCCACACTTTTTCACACACAGACCCACACTCTTCTACACTTCCACACACAGACCCACACTCTTCCACACTTCCACCCACACAGACCCACACTCTTCCACACACACCCACACACACACACACATTTTTTCACACACACACACACACACACACACACACACACACACACACACACACACACACACACACACACACACACACACACCCACACACACACACACACACACACACACACACACACACACAGACCCACACTCTTCCACACACAGACCCACTCTTCCACACAGACCCACACTCATCCACACACACACCCACACTCTTCCACACACCACACCCACACTTTTCCACACACACACCCACACTCTTCCACACACACACACCCACACCCACACACACACTCCCACACTACTCCTACAAACACACACCCACACTCTCCCACACACACACACACACTCTTCCACACACACCCACACTCTTCCACACACACCCACACTCTTCCACACACACACACACACACACACCCACACTCTTCCACACACACACACACACACACACTCTTCCACACACACACACACACACACCCACACTCTTCCACACACACACACACACCCACACTCTTACACACACACACACAGACCCCCCCCCCCACACACACACACACACACATAGATACACAAAGACCCCCACACACACACACACACAGACCCACACTTCCACACAGGTACTAGTAAGACAAGTGTGTGTTACTAGAGTTCAGTACGTACACTCGCCTGCTTTGATGCGTGGACTCAAAATGAAAACCACTTCAGAAGGCAAGTGAGGTCCAAAGATGGCAAATTGAGAATAGGAAGTGCCTCCATCCTTCTCTCTGGTCCCAAGGTGGAAGTTGTCCACAGGAAGTGTGCATGAAAGGTGGAAGTTGTCCACAGGAAGTGTGCATGAAGGGAAACATCATCCAGTAGTCGTTAGTTCCACCCTGTAGATCCGTCTTGTAGCGTCATGTGATTAAGGGTGTGGCGGGTTCATACGGTCTTCTATCAGCGTGTTGTCGGGTCCTTGCGCCTCCATGCACTGCTTGACCGTGGCCATGACGACCGTGAGGCGGCGGTCCAGGGCGGCGAGGTGCGGCTCTGCCAGCACGGGATAGATGGGGTCGAACGCCAGCGCTCGCTGCAGGGCGGAGCTCAGAGCCCCGCCCCTCAGCAGGTTCAGCCTATTCCAGGTGGACACGCGGATCCTGGCGAGAGGAAATGAGACGACATGTGGGGAGAGGTGGCGGATGACAGAAATGGAGGCGGAGACTCACATGCAACACTGGTAGAGCGGCACCAAGATGCTTCGCTCGTCCATGGCGGCGTTCCCGAAGCTGCCCAGGGGAGACATGGAGAGCACTCACACATCAACACGGCCACTCAGCGATAGCCACTCACCTCTTGGCGTTGTCCATAGTGATGAGCATGCTGGCGCCACCGTCGTCCTGGAAACTCTCGTAGTGGTGGCGGTCGGCGTTCCCGATGAGGTAATCAAATATGGCCGTGTCCATGACGTCCAGCAGCCGCGGCCCCGCGTCATACGGGGGCGTTTTCTTCACCGCCTCGCAGTAGGCCTCGTCGTACTCCCACCTGGAGGTTTGTCAACACCAGATGACGTATCCCCTCTGACATACTCTATATTGACTAAAGTATTTGGCCACCCATCCAAATGAGGAGAATCAGGTGTCCTAATCACAGGTGTATCAAATCAAGCATGGAGACCGTTTATACAAACATTTGTGAAAGAATGGGCCGCTCTCAGTGATTTCCAGCATGGAACTGTCATAGGATGCCACCTGTGCAACAAATCCAGTCATGGATTTGCCATCTGATGGACGAGCCTGGGTTTGGAGGTTGCCAGGGGAACGCTACATTTCGGACTGCATTGTGCCGAGTGTGAAATTTGGTGGAGGAGGAATTATGGTGTGGGGTTGTTTTTTGGGAGTTGGGCTTGGCCCCTTAGTTCCAGTGAAAGGAACTTTGAATGCTCCAGGACACCAAAACATTTTGGACAATTCCATGCTCCCAACCTTGTGGGAACAGTTTGAAGCGAGCCCCTTCGTCTTCCAACATGACTGTGCACCAGTGCACAAAGCAAGGTCCATAAACACATGGATGACAGAGTCTGGTGTGGATGAACTTGACTGCCCTGCACAGAGTCCTG